>NW_026267376.1:52801-54548 GCF_000697945.3 Frankliniella occidentalis | reverse complement strand
CGTCGCGCTCTGCATCGCGGTCTTATTATGTTTATATTTTCGCTAATATTGCCGGTAGAAAAAAAGTAAAAGCTGCTGTCTGTTGCCAAAAGATTGAAGAACAACATACTCTAAAGAAAAAATTGAATGCCACAACAACAAAACTGCCGTAGCGCTCTAAACTGATGTCTCCCGAGAGCGGCGAAAAGCAGATCGAACTTTGTGTAACGGGAGCGGAACAGATCGAACTTTGTGTAACGGGAGCGGAACAGATCGAACTTTGTGTAACGGGAGCGAAACAGATCGGACTTTGTGTAACGGGAGCGAAACAGATCGAACTTTGCGTAACGGGAGCGCAACACATCGGACTTTGTCGTTAGAAGACATCGACAAGCTCTCCCCGGACACCAACGAGAAGGCCCCCCCAGACTCCAGCAGCGACGATGCGATGCCCACCGCCGTCCGCGGGAGCCTATCATATCAGGATCGTCGTTGGACGGCTCAGTTGCATCGGTGTGAGCAGAAAAGTGCGCTACCTGCCGATAGTCGGCTGAAATTATCGACGCGAGTATTTTCCCATTTATTCGCTCCCTCACAGAGGGGGTGCCGCATGTTTGCGCCCATCACGGGAGTGACCCTCGGAGCGCCCTTCCCCGCCCTGCTCCGCCCCGCCCCGCCCCGCCCCGCGTCTCATTTACATGGGCAAATGGTCTGACGTGTAATGGTTCCGTGACTCGGGCCCCGGAGACATTTACTGCTCGCCCTCTAACAAAGTGTTGGTGGGATACATCGCGTTTGTGTTGCCAACCTTTGGCAGCGAAATTTTCCCCATCTACGTCTCTCCTTCTCTCTCTCTCATTCTCGCTCTCTCACACACACTATGTCTGTCTGTCTGTCTGTCTGTCTGTCTCTCTCTCTCTCTCTCTCTCTCTCTCTCTCTCTCTCTCTCTGCGGGCGCTCGTATGACACGCTCCTCGTTACTTCCCTCGGGCTCCGCCCCCTCGGCTTCTAATTACGACTACGGCTGCTGCAGGTCTGTAGTGGGCGCCTCCACTGTGTAAACTAGTTATTAAGGAACGGAGTGAGACGATTTGAATTTCCCTCTATTTCAGGACACGGCTGGAATGAGAGAGAGAGAGAGAGAGAGAGAGAGAGAGAGAGAGAGAGCGGCGCAAAGGGCCGTTTAGAGGCGGGGGTGCAAGGAAGCAGTGACCGCTTCACACTCGCCTCCCCCTCATCGCGTGCGAGGCCCGAGGCGTGTCATTACTAGAGGGGAGTTCTCCTTTAGCGAACCACAACTACTGTAATGCTTCTCCTTCTGCAGCGCTAAAATCCTCTCTTGCAATAATAAGATGAGAGAGAAAACGGGGGCTGCCCGTGGAGGGAGTCTGAACTGAATACACGACGTCAGGGTGCAAGAAATGTATTTTTTTCTGGGCCTAGGCCTGAAGGGCTTGGCAATTTGAGGCTTTTGTAGGGGCTACTGGTTAAACTAGGATAAACTTCTGCGGGTATACAATGTGTACGTTGTAGGGTAGGACTTGTCTGAAAAGATTTTATTATCTACCACGTCGTGTGGTGGAAGCGGTTTGAGGGGACTTTAGTTTGTTGATTTTGCATGGCTGCCCACCCGACTGGTGGCAGTCGCTGAGGCTGAGGCGACCGCCTGGCAGGTAGGCAGTTCTGTTACGCATTTGTGTCGCACTCGGTTGCCTATCCAACCGATGGCAGGCGCTGAGGCGACCGCCTGGCACGTAGGCAGTTCTGT
>NW_026267376.1:51450-52151 GCF_000697945.3 Frankliniella occidentalis | reverse complement strand
GTAGGCAGTTCTGTTACGCATTTGTGTCGCACTCGGTTGCCTATCCAACCGATGGCAGGCGCTGAAGCGACCGCCTGGCAGGTAGGCAGTTCTGTTACGCATTCGTGTCGCACTCGGTTGCCTACCCGCCTGATAGCAGGCGCTGAGGTGACCGCCTGGCAGGTGGGCAGTTTTGCTACGCATTCGTGTTGCACTCGGTTGCCTATCCAACCGATGACAGGGGCTCATTCACAGGATCGCGTAGCAGGTTTGGGGGGGGGGGGGGGGTTAGAGTTTGAGAGTCATTTGAGGCGGTCCTCCCTACGCGGGGTTCACATGGCGCTGGACTCTGTTCGAGACGATTAATCACCAAACGGTGCTCTCTCCTGGCGGAAGAAGGTGGCCGTCGGAGGAAGTAGCGGCGGCCTCGGGTCCGTGGAGGGCGGAGCGTCTAGTACTGCCGCCGCCAGCCGCTCGGGCGCCCCGCTGCGCCCCGCGCGGTCAGTCGGTGTGTTGTCCCCCCGTCAGGCTGGTCGGCCCGTCAGGCGGGCACATCGTTCATTTATTGCCGGAGCCGTTTAATAAATCTTTTAATTAAATTAATCCCCGGGCCGTCCTGGCCGGCGCGACGCCGCGGTGGACAAAGGGCTGATTGCACACACGGCGAGGAGCTAATAAGGCGGGGCCGAGTTTGGGATGATTTAGGGAGGCGTCCCGCTCGA
>NW_026267376.1:49967-51400 GCF_000697945.3 Frankliniella occidentalis | reverse complement strand
TAATTCTTCGAAATAATAATTCTTAAAATTTTGTACAACATTTAATCAAATTCTTAAAATTTAAACGCAGTTTAAAAAATATCACGAAAAATTCACGGCATGCATGCACACTGAAGTTCAACCATCTTTCCACAGGGGATTCTGATGTTGTGAAATACACCCTTGCGTTGTACGTTATTTACTGAACCTCTCCTAGAGGATGTGCATCAGGGAAGGGGTGTAAACACCCATCGCACAGTCTCTGGCCAATGAGGACGCGGCGCACCGCTCTGCTGTCCGGCGCTTGCGCCCCTAGGCGAGAGTCTACGAGGAGAGCAGAGGGAGAGAGAGACAGAGAGAGACAGAGAGAGAGAGGGTGCCGGCCGAACGAGCTGCGGCCTGACGGGTTTAATTAAACGGGCGGACAGTAGCGCTGGAATAATAATCAAATCTCATCCATCTCGGCCTTTTTTATGCATTTATAAGCGCGCGTGTAACGTACGAACGCCGCGCGGGAAAATTCAAATGTGTGTAAGGCGTGTCAGTTGCAATTTTTACTACTAGCCCCCTTTGGGCACCGCGCGGGGGTGAACATGGAGAGGGGAGAGTCGAGAGAGAGAGAGAGAGAGAGAGAGAGAGAGAGAGAGAGAGAGAGAGAAGTGGAAGGGGTGGGAGGTCTCTGCGTGGTGGTCTGCGTGCGGGGCAAGCCGCGCGCGCCCGCGCCGCGCACTTTTCATTTTAATCGAATTATTTTTAAGTGAGCGAGCCCCAAGAGGCGTAGGCCGTGTGTGTAATTAAATGATATAAATTTAACGGCGTTCATCAGGAGATGATGAGGTGGGTCCGGCAGGGGGGACTTGCCCGCGTCAGGGAAGTTTGGATTCGTATCATCGCCGTAAATTGAATTGTGCACCAGGTGGAGAAGGTGTGAAGGGAGGCGAGAGGTAAGCGCGCGGTGGGCCACCGCGCGACTACTAAGGTCTCAGTTGCTGGGTCCACCTATTTTAAGGAAAACTTGTTAATCAGAGTTTGTCAAAAGGGACAGCCCAGTGAGTGGTTTTTAGAAACCATTTAATTTTTTTGATTTATTTTATTCGCTTCAAATTAATTTCGAAAATCGAGTTAGTTTTCAACTGCAGCTTTCTTACCGGCTCTCAGCGCTAATTAATTGAAGTGGAACAAAGTTATTTTCGCGAGTGCAGTGGCAGGCGAGCCGTCCTGCTGTCCTGTCCGCGAGATAGTTGCTTCATCTTTTCTTATACATGCGCCTTACGCCGCTTGCGCCCGGAGACCGCATGGCTGCACGCCACGGCAGCGCCGACGGCAGGCACCAGTCGCTCGCTCCGCGGCGCGCCGCGCGGTGACATTTTCCAGATGGCTGTCAACTGGGCCGGCCCAGCCGCTGCCGTTGTGGAAATAAAGAGAGAGAGAGGGGGGAGGGGGCAGAGAGAGAG
>NW_026267376.1:49382-49917 GCF_000697945.3 Frankliniella occidentalis | reverse complement strand
CCAGCCTCCCGACACGACAGGCCTCCCGCTGCAAGCAGCCTTTTGCTGCCGACCTAATTGTCGCTTGTCGCACAGCGGACTGACGTGTTTCAGGAGCGAGTCGCTTCGATTGTGACGGCTGCGGGGATATACTTTTCACCACGAAGAGTGCCACTCGCACAGAACACAGAACTCATACGATGACAAAATGATAACAATAACGGACAATAGCGGGTGGTAACGAAGTATTAACTTTCTATTTATTACGCTAAAAAAGTAAAAATGCTAATGTTGGGGTGAATAAAATGCTGCGTATCGTTACTATTGTACTGGCGACATAAATAGTGGGTTTTTGTCTCAGTTTGGGGCGGCGGCAGTGCTGAGCGCCCCTCTCAGGGTTCCCGCCGAATAGAGTAGCCTCGCAGCGGGGCCCTCCCGCGTGTGGGGTCTGTTCCCTCGGCCGAGAACGCCCCCTCGCCCCCTTCTTCCTCCTCCTCTCCTTCTGGTGCTCCCGGGCCGGGCGATGCTGAGTCAATTTAGATCGGTCCTTGCAGCG
>NW_026267376.1:44770-49332 GCF_000697945.3 Frankliniella occidentalis | reverse complement strand
TTGTATCCGCTGTGTATTACACATTAAATCTGATCTCTAAGTTTATCTGTGATTCATTATTTAATCACTGAACATTTTACCCTGAAATTAAACAGGTTATGGGCTCCAGGTGCCTACGGAACTCACAAGTGATTTATTTTCATATCTCCGTTTTGTGAAATCAGTGAAAATCTGAATATAGTGCTTCCCGTGTGATGAGGTTATAACACCTCGTGGACAGTGATATCTGAACTTGTGTTTTTTGGGAAAGTTAACAACGTGGAAGTTTTCCTGTTGCTATAATGGCCGGAGACGACGATACGCCGCCGCCACCAGCAAGTACCAGCACGACGACGGTGATGTCCAGCTGCCTCGGTATACCCGGGCTTGAGAAGCTCACCGGCCCCAACGACTATGAAAATTGGCGGTTCGGAATGCAGATGGCCCTGATTGAATACGGACTATGGGGAGCTGTTGAGGGAACTGATACTGATCCATTAAAGTGCCAGAGATCCCTACCCAAGATCTACTTCAGTATTTCTCCTTCTTGTCAAACCTTAGTGAAGGAATGCAAGACTGGCAAAGAAGCGTGGGATGTCCTAGTCAAAGCTTACAAGCCTACTGGGCTGCTTCGTCAAATTAGCCTTAAAAGAAAACTGTATAGAGTGCAGAAAAATGACTTCCCTAGTATGTCCGAATATATTGGTGGAATTTTGGATATAGTGCAGCAACTCAGTGATTTGGGTGTTAAAATTGATCAAAGTGAGGTCGGAATACTTCTTCTTTGTGGCTTGCCCGATGGGGAAGAGCATATCATCCATGGCTACTGCTCGGTGAACAAAGAAATCAAGAAGGATGAAGTAGTAAACTTCCTAAACGACCTGGACTCAAGAAAAGCATTCCGCAGTGAAGGATCTTCAGGATCTTCAGTTGCACTGTACACCAATGGAGAGAAGAAAACAGAAAATAAGGAAAAATTTGTTCCTACTTGCCATGAATGCAACAAAAAGGGGCATATCCGTCCCAAATGTCCGAAGTTCAAGAGCAAGAAGAAAGAAGAGAAGAAAGCAAAGAGTACTGGACCTACGCTGTTATTCACAGCCAACCATGCTATGGCGTTGGACAGCCTTGATCCCAATTCCATGTATATGGACAGTTGTGCATCAAATCATGTCTCATCTAGAAATGACTGGATGGACAAGTATAATGATGGTGTTGTGACTAAATTTAAAACGGCAGATAATGGTACATTATCATGTGAAGGTGTAGGTAATATTCCTGTAAACTTGCTTAATTCTCATAATGGCTGTACTGAAATGGCCAGCATTACTGATGTGAAATATTCTCCCAATGCAGCAGCAAATTTATTGTCTGTGTACCAAATAGCAAAAAAGGGACACATCATTGTTTTTAATCAAAATGGTTTCAATGTATATGGTGCTGATGACATTTCTATTTCTGGACCAGTTAAATTTACTGGGTCACAGGTTGGTGGCATTTATAAACTTGACCAACCTAAAACTGAAGCATCTAACCATTCTGACAACTTATTTGTATCTAAAGTTTTTTCTTGTGCTGCTTCATCAAAACCAGTGTCTGCAGAATTAATTCATCGTAGATTAGCTCATGTAAGTTCTAATGCTGTGACTGCTTTAAAAGACATGACCACTGGATTAAAAATTAAGTCTGGTGATGTATTTGATGATAAATTATGTGTGCCTTGTGCTGAGGGTAAACTCAGAAGAAAAAATTTTCCCAAAGGCCAAGCAAAGAAGACAGAGCAGAAACTAGAACTGATTCATATGGACTTGTGTGGACCTATGAGAAAACCCAGTTGGGGTGGTGCTAGATATGCATTTCTGCTTACTGATGATTTTTCTAGAAAAACTTTTGTGTATTTTTTAAAAGAGAAATCTATGAAAGAAACTTTTGATAAATTTGTTGAGTTTAAAGTTCTAGTAGAGAACCAGCTTGATCTCAAAATCAAGAGAGTCAGATCTGATAATGGTACTGAATTCTGTAATGTATTATTTAATAATTTGTTTACTGAGTGTGGGATTGTGCATGAAACCACTAATCCACATACTCCGCAACAGAATGGTGTACAAGAACGTTGTAACAGAACTTGTGTGGACAAGGCTGACTGTATGCTAAGTGAAGCAAACTTAGACAGACGTTACTGGGCTGAGGCTTTAAATACTGCTGTATATATTAAAAACCGTAGTCCCACAGCTGCCCTTAAAGGTAATGTACCTGAAGGAGTGTGGACTGACTCAGTAATTGATGTAAGCAACTTACGTGTGTTTGGGTGTGTAGCTTTTAAACATATTCCCAAACAATTCAGGGGTAAATTTGAAGTTAAGAGTGAACCACTCATGATGATTGGGTATTATGATCACCCTAGTCATTACAAACTAGTTGATCCAAAAAATCCCAAGCATCCTGTAAAGGCTCGTGATGTTGTATTTTTTGAAAACATTATGTTTACTAATGTCTCTGAGGTTATGCCTAAGATTAAAGAAAATTGTTTTGACATGACTTCAAATGAAGGTGAAATTACAACAATTGAGGTTGTGACACCAAATGTGAATGAAATCCCTCAAATTGAAAATAATGATGTTGTTATTGTGGAAGATGAACCTGAACCAGAGGCTGATGATGACTCTGACTCAGAAAATAATTCTGAATCTTCTGCAAGTGAGGACGATGATAATGTACCTGAGGGTAGGCCTGTTCGTAACAGGAGAGTGCCTGAATATCTGAATGATTATGAGGTAAATTTTCTAACTGTTATGGGTGATGCTATCACTGTTAAACAAGCTCTGAGTGGACACAAGCTCTGAGTGGACCTAATGCTGATAAGTGGAAGGAGGCAATGGACTCTGAATACAATCAGCTTGTTGACAACAATGTGTGGGAATTAGTAGATAGACCTGAGGGCACTAATATTGTTAAATCTAAATGGGTTTTTCGAGTGAAAGAAAACTCAAATAATTTGCCAAATATTTATAAGGCTAGGCTTGTGGCCAAGGGCTTTAGTCAACAACAAGGAGTAGATTACAATGAGACATTTGCACCTGTTGCTAGACTAGAGAGTATTAGATTAATTTTGGCTCTAGCTGTACAATTAGATTTACCTGTGGAACACATTGATGTAAAGGCTGCGTTTCTCCACAGTGAGTTGGATGAAACTATCTATATGGAGCAACCTCAAGGTTACGAGAAAAACAATGGTAAAGTGTGGCGTCTCAAGAGAGCTATTTATGGCTTAAAGCAAGCTAGTCGTGCATGGAACTTGAAGGTACAGAGTGTACTAGTCGAGGCAGGGTATACCCAAGCCAAGTACGACCAATGTGTGTTTGTTAAGAAAGATAAAGATTGTTTATCTATTCTGTCATTGTATGTGGATGATTTCCTGTTGGTATGCAATAGTGTATCTGAAAGAAAGAGGATTATCAAAATTCTTAAATCTGCATTCAAAATCAAATTGTTGGGTGAAGTGTCTGATTTTTTAGGAATCAAAGTGGTTAGAAACAAATCTGATGGATCACTTTTCCTTAGTCAGAAAAATTATATTGACAAACTGGCAATCCAGTATGGCATTGGTGATGCAAATCTTAAAAATTTCAATACACCCATGGAATTAAATGTAGATTGGCATGCTGTAAAGCCTTGTAAGGATTGCAACCATCCGTATCAAACCTTGATAGGAGCTTTGATGTATCTAACTGTCTGTACTAGGCCAGATATTGCCCACAGTGTTGCTGTATTATGCCAATTCAACAACTGTCATGGTCCTGAACACTGGCATGCAGCAAAAAGAATTGTTAAGTATTTGAGTGTGACCAATAGATTAAGTATTAAATATACAAAAGGTACCACTGACTTAAAATTGTATTCTAAGGCGGTGATAAACTGTAAAACCAAAGACGGTATTAAAGCTATGATGTATGCTGATGCCGATTGGGCAGGAGACACCAAAGACAGAATATCCTATTCTGGATATGTATTTGTGCTTGCTGGTGGTGCCATTGGGTGGCAATCACACAAGCAGAAATCTGTGAGTACTTCAAGTCGTAACGCAGAATTTATGTCTATGGATGATGCTGTTAAGGAACTACTGTTTATCAAAGGGCTTCTTAATGAAATTATTGAATGTAAGGACCCTATTGTTCTTTATAGTGATAGCCAGTCTGCTATTAAATCACTAAACAGAGGCAGTCTTGATCATAAAAATAAATACATTGAAGTTAGGTTCAATGAAATTATGCAAGAATGTAAGACTGGAAATGTAATTGTTAAGTACAAATGTTCTGAAGACATGATTGCTGATGTCTTGACCAAGTCCCTAGGCAGAGTGGCCCATGAGCGCTGTCTGGAGGGTCTTGGAATTTCCTCCATTTAATCTTTTTAGTTAAGGTTTTGGGCTCTTTTTGTATTAGAGCTCATCTTTTAGTTAAGTTGGAGAAATGTCACATCAAGGCAGGGTGTTAAACTTTGTGATTGCGCCATTTCTCATTAGTTGTTAAGAGTTACGTTAAGATTGTCATACTATAGTTTGTACCCTGACATCACTTCCGTTT
>NW_026267376.1:35627-38930 GCF_000697945.3 Frankliniella occidentalis | reverse complement strand
GGGGCGGGGCGGGGTCCCTGTAGGGGCCCCCCGCCGCCGGAGCCCCGATGGAGCCCTCGCACGCTACCGGCGGCCGGGGCGAGGCGAGGCGCCGCTCAGGGGAGTGAAAAACGACTCGTGTCGGGGCAGCGGAGGCCGCCGCTGCACGGACCCGCACAGCGACACGCTGCCGTGGGAACCACAGCGGCCATATAGGCCGAGCAGACCCGGCGGCTGGGCGGCGGCGAGGTGGAGACGGGGGAAATTAACCGTGATCAGTGCTGTTGGCGGTTGGGAGGTGTGTCGTGGGGTTCGGGTCGGGTTCGACAAATAAACCGGCTCTTGAGTTTTGTATCGAGGGGAATGGAAGGAGCAGAGCGCATCGCGTTGCGCATGTGTGCACCCCCCGCTGTGCGCGGGACGGCCCGGCGAGCGAGAGAGCGCGCCGCGCGCCCGGAGTGCAGGCAGCCCATCGCGCGCGGTGAAGGGAGAGCGCGCCGGGCGGGCCGGCAACTCAACCTGCACCACGCAGGGGTGCCGGCCCTGCACGATCTAAAACGTGCACGCTCTTCACTTCTCTGAAGCGAGGCGGGATTGCCTACCCGCACCCCGGCCACAATTCTTCCCCGAAGTTTGCCATAGAGTCCTAGGAGGACTCTACTTTACCACTGCGGCCACATGCTATTGGATCGGGAACCCTACAGGATCACATCACATCCCGGCCCGGACACGCGAGACACGCGCGGCGTGGACCACGATAAGTCGGGGAGTGTCCTCGTCTGATCAGAACTTCTGCTCCCGGTGCCGCGTCTCCTGCACCCCCTTGCCCCCTCCCCGACCCGCATCCCGCCGCCGCCGCGCGCGCCCTTGCGGGCGGAAACGTAAATAAACAGTGGAAATCGGCGTCTTCTGCTCAATACCGGTACCGATAATTCCTATCCAAATTTATCATAGGATTCTAATTAGAATTTTAGGGTGGACAGCGTCGTTTTTTTTATATTCATCGAAAGGGATAGTGCTTGATGGTTTCCGGAAAATTAATTGTTCCGTTCCGGTAATTGTAGGAGGTTAGTTGTGCTCCTGGGGAGGGGCTCCATTTATGCACTTATTAGTTGTAAGATATTTTTGGAGGCAGAGTAAATGATGACCGTCATTTAAACTCGGCTCACTGTAAGTTTTGTTGGAGAGGTGTTGAATGGGTACACTCCTCCCTTTCATACAGTATGTTAAATATCGTAGTAGGTGATTTGCAAATGGGTGAACAAATTGCACATTTTAGATTGGACATACAACGCTGTCATGATGCAGTTTTGCTACCTGGGAATCATTACTCTGTATTTTTGTGAAACAGGTTGGGGTGCAGACTTTGATTGCCAACTGAGGGGTTTAGTGCTATTTGTGTAATTCCCTAAACAATCAAATAAATCAATGTGCGTTGCAGCTAATTTGCAGCTGGCCTATCAACTACTGTCCTAATAATTGTGGAAAAGGTATTTGGGATATGCGCACAGCCTACAGTATGTTCAGAGGGCTATGTTATGTTCACTAATAGTTGAGTCCAGTGCCAAATATTAGTTATTTGAAAGACCATGGTCATTTATGGGGGGAGAGGCATTGAAAAGTGTGTTATATTATTCTTATTATTTAATTATTTTTATTCGTAATGTAGATTAGAGAGCATTCCAAGTCGATATACATGATAGAATGTATATTATTTGAAGTTGGTGAAAGCATTGTTAAAAAAACTCTTCTATTGAGTAGGGCTCCTCCATTGCCAGTAAACGCCTCTTCAGTACAGCTTTAAGTCTTCTTTCATTAATTTTGATTTTCTTGATTTCCAGAGGGAGGTGGTTGAATAGTCCACTCCCAATATGAAATGGATTATTATTTTTCAAATTCACCACGGTATTTCTTTTTGCGGATTTCTTTTTTCCCTCAGAAAGAAATACTATTTCGAGAAAGAAATACTGTAGTGAATTGAGTTACCATAGTATAGTAAAATTATATATTATTAATAGCTGATAATTGATGAGTAATAAAAGCAAACATAGCGCTAAAAGTACCATTTAACATGGTTGCAGGAACACAGCCCGGAAACGTTCTTGACATGAGCAAAGAAGTCTACGGAGTCATTTAACCTGAAAGTATAGGTGAGTTGACATCACCCAAGGGCAACATGTTTTCCTTGCGCAGTAACTAACACTGGTCTAATTTGTCTCTGGTTCAGACTTTAGACTCTATGAGAAGTTCGCTTTGGTGAACATCAAAGGTCGGTTTTTTATGTTTTTTTGGTGACTTGTTTCTTGCAATAAATGGTTGGGATTGGTCCGACAGCATTCCCTTTCAATATCTCCGTCGAAACTTCACGCCGCCGGGCCATTTTAAGTGAGTTTCGCCTGTTTTCCTTGGACCGGCTCGCCTGCTAGGTAGGCAGCCCATTGTACGCTGCCCGCCAGATTCAAAAGACCACCCCTTAAAACTCAATTTTACGTAGACGGGGGTGGTTTCTGACGGAACCAAAAGTAGTTTTGAGGACCCCTGGTTCACCACCGCCGATTTCCGTCGAAATCTGGACCCATCAATTTTCGCTAAAAACACAAAGGCTATAGCCTTTGTAAATTTTGCCAAAAATGAAAAATTTGAAAATCGCTGAAAATGGTTGGGATGGGTCCGACAGCACTCCGTTTCAAGCTCTCCGTCGAAATTTCACGCCGCCGGGCCATTTTAAGTGACTTACGCCTGTTTTTCTTGGACCGGCTCGCCTGCTAGGTAGGCAGCCCATCGTACGCTGAGCGCCAGATTTAAAAGACCACCCTTAAAATTCAAGTTTCTCTGGAAACGGGTGGTTTCTAGCTGAACCAAATGTAGTTTTGTGGTCCCCTGGGCCACTTCTGTTGATTTGACTACTTTTCCGTCGAAATCCGGACCCATCAATTTTCGCTAAAAACACAAAGGCTATAGCCTTTGTTAATTTGGCCAAAAATGAAAAAAATAAAAATCCCTGGAAATGATTGGAATTGGTCTAGGAGAGTCGCCTTTGACCTCCTCTGTCGAAATTGCGTGCTTCCTGCCTCTTTTTCATCCTGTTTCTGCGACTAAAAAAATTGCGTCTTTGGTTTGTTGCAGGAAGATCGGCCTAGAGGTGCACCTGTCCTGGATCAGTCGTGCTGCCCATGGAATCATCAGATATAAGTTGAGTTGGCGTCACAGTGATTACAGCTGGTCCTGTTATTTTATTCTTTTGTAAAGTCTCTTTGAGTAAGCTTGAATGATTTTCTCTCTGGCACCAAACTTTGTTGGCCATTTAATGTCACTTTTCACGAC
>NW_026267376.1:31440-35577 GCF_000697945.3 Frankliniella occidentalis | reverse complement strand
CGGGGCGAGGTGGGCCGAGGTGGGCCGAGTTTCCACGCAAACCCCCGCGTATGATGAAGACCATCACACCATGGTGCGTAGATATGGCTATGTTCCCTCCACAACAGTTCTGTAGTGTTGCGCGGCCCGCCCCCCCTACGACCGCCACTTTTTATTTTGATAATCTCTGATCTCATAATAATTTTTTTGGTGGGCGCTGCGGAGAGGCGGTGCCTCCTATGAGGAGTTAATCCAGACCCCGCCATGACGCCCGCCGAAATACCTCATCTGCGTGCAAAATACCCCGCCGGCGTCACAAAGTCACGCCTCGTGACTTTTCAACGCGGGTGTTTTATTATTATCTCTCTCTCCCTCCCTTCTATTCTCTCTCTCTCCCTCTCTTTTTTCGCGGGGAGGCTAATGAGTACTGTAATTTATTACACGAAGACCACACCCACTGTGCGGTAACAAGCTGGCCAAGTGTTTCGCATACAATCAAAGTGTGAAGAGGCCCGTTCAGTTAGGGACGTCGTGTACTATTGGGACACGTTCCACACTTCAGAGCCTGAAAACAGAATAGTACAAGCAAATAAGTGTTTTCTATAATTTGATATAGGGGAGGGGGAGGGGCTTCGGGGATCAATAGGGCGGAGTCTACGTCTTACAACAAAAGTTAAATCAGAAAAGCGGGAGAGCACAGGAGGGGGGAGCGACTGGAGAGGAAGAGAGGGAGAGAGAGAACCAGCGAACGGGCTGAGGATATGCTTGATTTATAGCTTCATTAGCAGCCCTACTTGAGATCAGTGAGGTGAATTCAAACGTCGCCGCTGCACTGAGCGACCGGCTGCCGCGGGAATATTGTTGCTGTACGGCCGGTACAGAAACCGAAACAATGTTTTTTATTATTATTGTTATTTCGATAATACTGGAAAACAAGTCGGGGGTGCGCCGCTCTGGTGTCTTCACGGTGGCTCCTGACCGTGTGAATACATGCTAGCACCACTCCGGGGTTGAAAGAACGAATGCTGCGCCTTCGCACCGGTGTTGACACGGCAGGGGTACACAGCAGGCACTTGCACTTGCAAGTGTTTCCCACACTGTCGAATACTTGAACCTTGAAGGTGTTCTAACTTGCAATGATCAAACTTTACTAAACTTGACGTAAAATATGGCTGATGAATCATTCACCATGGTTGAGAAAACCCAAATAAAGCGTGTTTTTTCCTACAACACAGTGATTGTTGCCTACCATATTTTATGGAACTCCTTTGATCTGTTTGAGCCCAATCTCCACACGATGGTTGCCAAAGCTAATTATTTCAGCGGATGCGCCAGAGTTGTGCATGTTCTTGATTCAAGTTACATACATCTCTTGATTTAATGCAACCTCTCTCTCTCTGGCCTAGAGAAATGTCTTCTTGATTCGAGAGCATAATATATTGCACTAGTTAAAAGTAAAAAGGGCGTAAGTCCGCGGACTTTCCTCTGGACTTAACGCCCTTTTCAATTTTCACCAGTAAATAATTTTCCAGGTGTAGAACAGGGGCGTTGCTCCGGGGCCACCCATGGCGGGCGCGGCGGGAGGGTGGCGCGCGGCCCTACGCGCCGCTCCCATATACACCGCGATGATAAAACGTGTTGCAAAAGTCGGCGCGCGCGTGCGATGTATAGCGATATAGAGCCGGGGCTGTAAAACGCGTCAGCCTACCAAGCAGACAACGCTGTGCTCTCTAGCGGGGGCAGGGGCAGTAAAACGTCGAAAACGGGGCGAACAACGACTGCGCGAGGGCCGTGGCCCATAAGTGTCAGCGCGGCGGGACTCCCCCCCCCCCCCCGGTGCAGCGCCGCGGAGCCCCGGCTGGGGTCGGGGGTGGGCCCGCCAGCAGGGGTCGGGGGGCTCCGAGTCACGCGAGGGCTGCGCCATCCTTAAGCCCGTATCACACTGGCGCTGGCGGCGGCGCTGGCGCTGGCGTTGACGCTGGCGGCGGCCGCTGCGCCAATCACACTTGCTCGCTGCCGCTGCGGTTGGCGTTGGCGTGCACAGCCTTGCAGTGCTCACTTAAACGTGTTGACACGTTTATTTTCGTTAGGAAAGGCGCCGATTGCTGTCTGCTATTTGTAAACATGTATGGTGGTAAACACAAAATAGTTGTCGAGTGAAGGATAAATTTCGACGAAATGGATCGAGTAAATCGCTACTATAATGATTATATAAACTACTTAAATAGAAGGAGAAGGGCTACTGCTATATTTGGCCTGATACTAATAGAGGAATTGAGGAAGCGTTATCCAGAGAGAAGTGTGTGGATTCATCACTATATTGCTCGAAGAGATAGACTCGGTTGTCACAACACTCTTTTTCTAGAGCTGAGTACAGAAAATCCTGAGAAATACAGAAAGTGAGTTGACTGTGATTTGGAGTTAAGCCACATTGAATTTAAGTGGAAGAAGCCTTATTGTAGCTTTCTCAGGACTGCACAGAATATTGATTAACACACATGTGTATGCTTTTATAGGTGTTTACGAATGAGTCCAGAAATGTTCCAGTGGCTTGCTGACAAGATAAGGCCTCTTGTGGAAAAGCAGGACACACATCTGAGGCGTAGTATATCTGTGGAGCAGCGTCTCTCAATCACACTCCGACATTTAGCCACAGGTGAGAATGACTATGGTGAAACTGAGGCATATCGTTTTGTATTCTTTTCCTGTATTACAATATTAATTTTGTAAAATGAAATGTTGCAGGAGAAACTCAGGAATCACTGCATTTCCAATTCAGAGTGGGTCAGAGTACCATATCCGGTATTATTAAAGAAGTTTGCGAGGCTCTGTACACGGTGCTGAAAGGTACATATCTGAGGTTTCCTGAATCCCATGAAGAATGGCAAAATATTGCCTTTGAATGTGGCAGCCGGTGGAACTTTTACAATTGCATAGGGGCAATGGATGGGAAGCACATCCTGATTGAGCCTCCTATCAAATCAGGGTCAACCTATTATAACTACAAATGTCAGTTCAGTATAGTTTTGCTGGCAATTGTGGATGCTGGGCTGAGATTTATCTATGTAGATGTTGGAACCAATGGCCGCATTGGAGATAAAGGAGTGTGGAATAAATGTTCCATGAAAACATATCTGGAGGAAAATTCTGGAAACATTCCTCCACCATGTCCGTTGCCTGGCTCAGAGAAAAACTTTCCCTTTGTAATTGTGGGGGATGAAGGTTTTACTCTCTCAAGTAGAGTCATGATACCCTTTTCGAAAGAGCACTTGAGAGGAGAACGCACAAAAGCCAGAAGAATATTCAACTACAGGTAAAAATTCATGTCAATTTTAGAACTAAAACCAATGACTGTTGATTTTATGAAATGCTTTAACGCCACTGTCCCACTTTTTCAGACTGTCAAGGGTCCGTCGTTGTTCTGAAAATGCCTTTGGGCTCATTGTTAATCGCTTCCAAATTTTAAGAAGTGCCATGCGCTATGATCCTGATGCAGCACGTTCAGTAACGCTTGCAATATTATGTTTGCACAACTTGCTACGAACTGATGCTTTGGGAAGGAAGCTCTATTCACCCCCCGAAATGCTTGATAGGGAGGATGAGTTAACAGGTATTATTCACAGAGGAGGATGGCGTGAAGAAATGGGGAATGGCCTGCAGAACTTAGGTCATCAGGGTGGAAACCGCCATGCTGCAGAACCACTTCAATTGAGAGAAGATTGGGCGGATTATTTCAATGGCCCTGGGGCTGTGCCTTGGCAGGATCGAATGATAGCTATTCCAATATGAAAAGTACTAAAATTTAATAAGTGATGTAAAACAATTCTTAATATAACATAATGAATACAGCACAAAATCTTTAGTTTCATCTAAACCTTACATTAAAAAGTAAACAATAAGTCATTGGCACATTGAACTTTGGAAAATATGATTAAGTATCAATACTGAAGTCCAACTTAATGTACTCAATAATACAATATAACTAGAAATACACATTTGTACTTCGGATGAAGATAGATTATTAAAAATAAAGTACACTAGGCGATGCACTATAACAAAACAGAAAAACAAATGAGAACATAATATATCACAGGATAATGGCACACATAATACTTCAAAAACCCTGTAGCACCAATGACATATTATGTTCTCATCTGT
>NW_026267376.1:21971-23970 GCF_000697945.3 Frankliniella occidentalis | reverse complement strand
GAAGTTGAGGGTTCAGTTGAAGTTGAGGGTTCAGTTGATGTTGATGTTCCAGGATCATCTTGAACCATTACATATGTCTGAAGGAGAAATTTTTCTATTAGTGAAATGAAAAACACTTAAACACTCTTATAACTTATCACAGAACTAACTCCTTGTAAAAACTTACCCCCGTGTTGGGATCTTTCATGTATCTCACAGGTTTGGGTGTAGCGTCCACATTATCATTATTTTCATTACTGTTTTCATCATCAACATCCTCTTCCTGGAGCAGTTCAGCTACAGGAATATTGGAATCGGATGGTGCCTGATTGCATGTAGGTCTCAGATAATCTAAATACTCGTATAAGTGCCAGGAAGGCTTGTACACGGCAGAGGCACTAGTACCACTCTTCATACTATTCCTTACTCTCCGAAGATTATTGGAAAAAGTTTCCTTAATATTTTTGAATCTGTCTCGAAGTATATCACCTGGGGAAAGAATAACATTGATGTAAGTTAGGAAAGGAGCATAACCTTTCTCACAATTGCTTCAACGCGGATGTAACTTTCACCTCTATGTGCAAAATACATTTCCCTTCAAAAAAATCATGAAACTCACCTGTGTGTAATTTCATTGTAGTACTAATTTCGTGCCAAGCCATGGGCTTCAGATCAGTTCTTCGGTAAATTTCTAATCTAATATCCCACAACAAGGGATACCCATACACTTTCATTACAAGATCAACCTCCTGCTCCTTGGTAAACTTAGGCTTCTTGCTAGTCATTTTTTAAAATTTTAGTATAAATAACAACAACAATAATGCGCGACGCTACACCGCTCCTGCACTTGTTCATTCATTCGTGTTCGGACTTGTCTGTGTTGTCTATTGTCTGTATGACTCACTTTCGCGCGCAACGGTTCACGTGACTGAAAGCTCTCATCTGATTGGCTGGCGCTGGCGCTGGCGCTCGGGAAAATAGACGGTCGGCTATTCTCCGAGCGGCAGCGCCCAGCGCCCGCTGCTGAGCTCTGATTGGTCGGGCCGGCCGCCGCCAGCGCCAACGCCAACGCCAGCGCCGCCGCCAGCGCCAGTGTGATACGGGCTTTACAACGGGGAAGCGTCGTTGTTTCTGCGCCCTCGTGGCCGTTCATCGACAGCTCGATCCTCCAAAAACGACGATCTCGCGTCCGTTTCGTTCGACACAATCCCGCCCGCACCTCAACGAGACAACAGTCGGTTGTCTTGCGCTCGCCGCCTCGGCCGCCCGGGGCGCCCGGGGCTGCCAACACGTCACTCCACTAATTGGAAACAATATTCCACGAATTTATGGAACGCGCGCGGGCGCTCCGTTCCACCGCCGCCGCCGCCGCCGCCTTGGCGGGAAACAACTTGTTTAAGGCCCGGCCTTCTATAAATCTATCGAAATATCGGTAAGGGAATATACCTGCTCTCTAGCCAATTAAAACAATCAATTAGGCGCGCTACGTATTTATCTGTTTGTTCGACACATTTCGCTCCGAGAGGAAGGTCGGACCGTAACTGAACGGGCTCCGGGCGCGAGTTGAGTCGGTCCTCCGCCCCTTCGAGCATACACCCGAGCTGTATGAATGGGGGACGCTGCGCCCTCTGCTTGCCTCGCCACCTGACGGCTGCGGTCCGCCGGTCGGCCCCGGTCGGCCCGGGTCGGCCCCAACCCCGCCCGACCCCTAATGAAGTTATACGCCCATGGCAAGGCAAATATCGTTAAATCAAACTCCTCTCGACCTCGAAGACGACCGAGCGAGCCAGCCGGCGGCGGCGGTGGCGGCGGGGGAGGCTGGTCGTCGTGGGGCCAGGAGCGCAGGCCTTCTTGGTGTGCATCGGGTTTGTCAGTCAGGCCCGAGGCCTGACCGGGCGCGACGGGGCGGCGACGGCGACCGACCGGCCGACCTGGCCATGCCGAGCCCTGGCCGTCGTGATGTAGGGCCCGGGCCGTTTTACATTTAACGGCTTTCATGTGACGTTTGAGAACCTTGTTA
>NW_026267376.1:5139-10786 GCF_000697945.3 Frankliniella occidentalis | reverse complement strand
AGTAATTGAATTCTTTATTGTTTCAAATCATTTACATTATGAGAGTACATCTTGCTCAATTAGCTGGCTTGTTTCTGCTGGTGACTTTGGATGAATCTAAATACCTGAAAAAGAATGAAAAAAATCGAAGTTAAATTCTAATTATTTCGGAGTTTAACTGAAACGTGTTCTGGTCCATCTGTATCACTGTGACGCCAACTCATCGAATGAACTTTCTATGTTACAGGTGGCCAGCATCAAGTCCAGGCATATCCCTTTGGACAAGAACCAACATCACTTCCTATTTTACTAAGACTGTACCATAAAAATGAAATAAATAGCAGCATTACTGTCAGCGACACTCTTATGATTTGACTCCACTTCCCCACTAAAATCAACACATGACTAAATAGTTTACGCTCAAGTAATAAGCCGTATATATGGAATGAGGATAAGCAGTAAAGAAATGACAAGTAAACCCCAAATAGAAACAATACCAAAATAAACATTTACCAAACATGACCACCATACTGTACTGGTATTTTCTGTTAACATTACATTGAAAGTCAAAACTTACCAGATTCAATCCTGCGATCATGAGAAAAAGGGGCCATTTCTACTGTTGTGTGTGCTGTGACGCCAACTCAACTTATATCTGATGATTCCGTGGGCTGCACGGCTGATGTCCAGGACAGGTACACTTTCAGGCCTATCTTCCTGCAACAAACCAAAGAGTTGATTTTAGTTGAAGAAACGAGATGAAAAAGAGCACGCACTTTTGACAGAGAAGGTCAAAGGCGACTCTTCCAGACCAACCCTAACCATTTCCAGCGATTTTCAAATTTTTCATTTTTGGCAAAATTTACAAAGGCTATAAATTGATGGGTCCGGATTTCGACGGAGGAGTATTCGAATCGACAGGGGTGAACCAGGGACCACAAAACTACCTTTGGTTCTGTCAAAAACCACCCGGCCTGTTCACAGAAATTTGAGTTGCTTAATCTTCGCCGAAAATGTGCTTTTACAAATAGAAAATCGAACAGGTTAACCGATGTTAGCCGATAATTCGATGAAAATTATTCACCTACCCTCGATTAACCGAATAAAACTCCAACCCGTGGTGACAGCATAGACACTATGTATCGCCATAGAAAACCCTACAATACAAACTTCTTCATTAGTCGGAGATAGAAGTGCATACTGATTTCCGAAAACAACCAAAGTTTGGTTAAATAACTAGTTTCCTACTTTATTTTAGACATACATTTCAATGTGCCTTAGAGAAGTCAAAAAAAGAGGTTATGTTTGTGAATGAGACTTATCACGTTTGCGTTCTCCGCATCTACGTATAGACAGAGATAACACTATAATGTAGTATAATTTACGAAGACGAAACTAGAACAAAAAGAAAACAACAACGGTTTCTTACCTCCGCGGAGTCACGGACAGTCAGAAGATCAGAAGCCTAACAAACTTTTTCCGCAGAGAGTGAGAGTGTTGAACGTACGTAGTAGTCTCGCTGCAGGGTATGTGATGTGCTTTGGCGAGAGCATGGGGTATCGCCGCTCAGGCGCTGAGGGTAGGCCACCATCTCCACACAGACACTTGGCGGGCGGGCCTACCCGACGAGCCGCGCACGCGTTGTCATTCGGAATCGATAAAAGTGGCTTTTCGACTTGCCCGCACCAACATATATGAAACGAATTGAATTGAAGTTAAAAAGATTAATATTTCTGAGTTCATTTTATTGTCTAATATGAGCATATGGCACACAATTGAAGGTAGCGGTGATCCCACGTTTCACAAAAACTCCTCGAGGAGTTGTTGCAACAACCTTTTTCGATCATTAATCTGATTTTGTTGTTGTTGTTTTTTTTGTTAGTGGGAGAATGTGGGTTTCCTGTGTCCGCAAATACAAGATAACAAATGCAATCGATAGGAATATTTCATAAAATAATTTATTACAAGATCTCCCAGCCTGCAACTCAATAGCAAGGTATATTTCATAATATTTGAGGCCCGATTTTAAAAGCCCTGCTACTCGTTAAAAGCTAGAAGAAAACAATATCTTTTTTATCTGCACCGGGTTTTCAGTTGGCTGAAAATCGGTTAGAACACTAAAAGTAAACTCACGACACAAAACTTGGTAATTGTTCGTGGTCAGGCAGATCTTTGGCACACAGACCCGTTAGCACCGAAGCCTAACGGGCTGGTCACAGTTCACGGAATGGACGGTCAGTCTTGCTTTCTAATCCTGGCATCCCAGTGAGAAATTGTTCTTAAAACGATGTCGAATCGACGCCGAATCGACGTTGTTTCCACGTTGACGAGACGTCGAAGCGGTGTCGTTTCGACGCCTCCTTTCTCAGTGGCCGCTGGTCGCCCCTCATTGAGACTTGGCGCTTAGCCTGGAGTCCGCCGCGACCTTGTCGCCGAACGTCTTGTTTCCGGCGGTGCCCTCCACCAGGACTGCGTTGATGATGGCGGCCGTCTCCACGTTGTCCAGCATCGTGTTGTGGTCGCCCTCAACAAAGTGCACGGGGATGGTGTCCTGTGCAAACTGAAACACACAGAGAACAGAGGTCAGCCGGCCGGCCGGCTTCAAAGTGAAGGAGAGTACTTCGCACCTAAAGGAAAAAGACTGAAAAAAAAACAAACACGAAAATTTTGGGGAAATTTTCATAAATTTTCCTGCAACCCCATTTCAACCCCATTCGCAGCAAAGTCAAGTTAGCTTACCAGGTCGGTAAGGCCGCAGTCTTCCTGGTCGTGCTTGAATGTCTGGCTCGTCGGCCTGATGAGGGTGACGGTGGATCGAAGCTTTTTCGCCGATGACGGGGGTCGGTAGTTGTTGACGGCCACTATCCGGTTGACGAAGGACCTGAAGGCGGCCGCCATGCCCTTCTTGCTGTGCGCAGCAGTCTTGCTTTTCTTGGGGATGATTTGCCTCAGTCGCCTTTCCAAGGAGGATTCCTTGCACAGGCGATCTTGTGTCTGTTGGAGTGAATCCAGTTAAACGCGGTAGAGGATAACAGAAAGCAAAGTTCACATCAATTATTACAACAAGTTTCTGACATGACAGCTAACAAACAATTCGTACCTCCAAAGGACATCTAAAGTTGTCGAAGTCTGACTGATTGGTCAGGAACCACAGTCGGACTAGGACATCCATCTCCAGCTCTGTGGTGTTGCCGTCCTCCTTGATCCAGACCTTGGTGAGCTCCTGCATACCGGCGGGCGCGCCGTCCAGCAGCACCAGCTCGCCCACGTGGCCGTCCTGCTCGAGGAGGCGCACCAGCTCCGTGGACACCATGCCGCCGAACGAGTAGCCCACCAGTTTGAAGGAGGCCTTGGGCGCGAGGTGGGACTTGATGTGCTGCAGGGAGATGTGTAAAGTCAATGCGTCGTCGTCTTAACTGAGCTTGATGCGGAGGAGAAGTAGTTTCCAATTTACTCACTTTGTACACCGACCGGGCGAAGTCCTGGATCGTCGTGCTCTTCTCGTCGGTGTAGGGCAGCTGAAGGACCAGTGTGGGCGCCTTGATGTACTCGCACAGCGACTGGAGCATGACGGCCATACCTGCGGACGGTCGGTTAGACGGGGCGGACGTCAGTTAGGCGCTCGGCCCATCGAGACAATGTTTCTGGGGAGGAGGGAAAACGCGGTGCGCAGGCTTACCTTCTATACCAGGGATGAGGAAGACTGGTGCAATAGAGTCCTCAGAGTCCTGGGGCGCCTTATTCGGCAGAGTGATAGGTTGATCGGTCACGTCTTCCGAGCCGATGGACTTCAAGAGGTACCGCAACGCCTCCCACCGTCGCAGCCGAGCGAGGGACGCATTCAGTTCTTTAATCACTCTCTTCCAGGGAAGCTTCCGCTGCGCAATCCCGTCCAGGACCTCCTGCACCATCTCCCGCACCGTCTGGGCGTCCTCGCCGCCGAGCGCCATCACCCGCTCGTCCTCCATGTGCCCGAGCAGCGCCCGGAACACGGCGGACGGGGCCTCGCTCATAGCGCAGAAACCCAGAGGTGTCCAGTCCTGCCAGCACCGCCTGTACACGGTGAAGTCCCCCCATACCGGAGACTTCCCCGCCTTGAGTCTGTTCTTGTAGTGCTTCTCCAGCAGCTGCACCTCCCGCGTGAGGAGGTGCCTCACCACCCACAGCGAGCCCGACGTGGCAGCTAGATGCAAGGCCGTGTGCCTCGAGGGGAAAATCACTTGCGAAATAATTCGAAATAAAGGCAAAATAGAGCGAAATAATCCCGAAATAGACGCAAAATAGTCGGTGAAATAGTCGCGAAATACTCCTGAAATACAAAGAAATACCGCGAAATACCCTGAAATAATCCGAAATAGGCGAGAAATAACTGAAATAGCAGCAGAAATACCAGAAATAGCCCGTACGCTACGGACCCAAGTGATTTCCCCCTCGGTGTACCCGTGGCTGCTGAGGTGCTGCAGCAGCGCTAGGCGCTTGGGCGCTTCGCCCTTCTTCAGCTTATTCAGTGCCGGCAGAAGCACCTGCACCACGGCCAGGCGGCCGTTCTCTGCGGCCGCGTGCAGCGGCGTGTCGGCGGCCTCTTCACCGTGCAGGCGGGCGCCCTGCGCGATCAGCCACTCCACCACCGGTGCGTGGCCTTCCCGTGCAGCGAAGTACAGAGGCGTTTCATGAGCGCTGATCAGCTTCCATGTGTTCATGTCCGCGCCCAGATCCACCAGTCGCTTCGCGGCCTCCAGCTGGCCGTAGATTGCGGCCACACACAGTGCCGACGTACGCTCCCCCAAACCATTCCACAGATTGTGCAGCTTCAGCTTCCTGTAGGTGCTGCTTCGCTGTGTGTGCTCGTGCTCCCAGAGCGCGTTGATCACCTCTACGTTTCCACCCGCCGCCGCATTGTGAAGTGCGGTCCATGACTTCCTATTCCTCTGCAGCAGGTCGGCCCCACGACCCAGCAGAAGCTTCACCAGTTCAACGTGACCGTACATCGCGGCAGTGTGGAGCATTGCACCGTCCTCAATGGATATCCTGAGGTTCACAGCCTCCGGCCACCAGTCCAGTAGCGCGGAGGCTACTTCGACGCTCCCCCCTTTAGCTATGCCCAATGCAGCTTCATGTCCAACGTCACAGTCTATCGCCGCACCACGCCTGTGCCCGTGTAGCTTGTCGATGAGGGCGCGGGCCACGTCCACGTGCCCGAGGAACCCGGCGTGATCGAGAGCGACCCAGCAGTCGGTGTCTGAGGGCTGCGGGAGGAGTGGCGGCGGCGGCTGCAGGAAGAGCCCCACGGTGGCAGCGCTACCGCTGGTCGCCGCGTGGTAGAGAGGGCTCTGCGGTCCCATCTTCCTGTCGACACCTCCAGTCAGGAGGTCGTAACGCGCTCCAGCCTGCAGCAGCACGCGCACTGCATCCTCGTGCCCTCCAAGACCAGCATGGTCTAGAGGAGCGATCTTGCCGTTACTGATGTAGTTGACGTCGTAACAGCGAAGCAACGATTTCAGTACATCGGTCCGTCCCTTGGAAGCAGCGCTGTCGAGTGGAGTGAACGAGAACGCATCTGGCCGTGGTCTCCCTGAGACAGACAAGCCAAGAACGGGGTTACAGCTTAGCTTCGTCATCTTTGGTGGTGCAATTGCCGCTAATAAACCTATCGATGAGTGAGAGATCT
>NW_026267376.1:2633-4494 GCF_000697945.3 Frankliniella occidentalis | reverse complement strand
GTTGGTTAAATATAGTTCAAATGGAATGGATCCAAGGGCGGATCTGGCGCGGCTGCGGCTGTCTTCGTTACAGAGCCAGCGACTCGGCTCGTTTAGGTCGGCTTGGAAGGTACTTAGGCCCTCAGCGCTCTTCCACGACAGGAGTTTGCGAATCCTGGCGATATGTTGCGGGCAGTGGTGCTGGACCGCGAGGACAACGCGTTCCCGTGCCTCAAGAACGTCAATATTAAATTTAGCATCTTCAATGGTGGATAAACCCTGCACCGTTTCCGAAAACAAGAACTGTTGAATGGTGTTCCCATGTGAACGCGACAAATCCAATTCAAGATCTGTTATCAAGACTGCTAATGTTTCATCGTCTTCTCTTGCTCTCCTTTGGGCTTCTTTCAGTATGCTTATCACCTCTTCGTGGATCGGTACCTTCTCAGGGTTCTCACTCACGCGTATTGATACCATCACTCTCTGAAATTGTTCACTGCTTGCTCTCTCGTATGCTCTTTTCCGCACCACGCTCACCTCAGCCTCGCGAATCATATATTCAAGTGCGAGCAGAACTTTTTGTATTTCAACCTTTAGCTTCTTTCTCTCTCTTTCGGTAGTGAGCTCCGACATGGTGAGGGCATCTGCGTTTGTTCCAGGTGCGCTGTGCGCCTGGACGTCACGGATGCCGTTGCGCAGCAACTCGAGGATGTCTTCCGGGGCCAGCTGTTCAAAGTACAGTGCGAAGCGACTGGACAGGTTGGGTGACGTCCAAGAGTTCTTCATCTTCTCTCCCGCCACAAACAGTCCTCCCCGGAACGCCAGCCAGCCACACGCCTCCCACTTCTCGTCGGTCAGTTCCAGGGCAGCGGTGGCGGCTTCGAGGGACCCTAGAATCTCTTTGAGGGAATGCCAGTCCCTCAGTAAGGTGAAGTCGTCGAGGAGGTCTGTGAGGCGGTGGTCATGAGCAGGTTTCTGAGTAGCTGCCACTTTGGTTGTCTCTTCAACCCAGCCGACCCTTTCTCCTTTCGGAGCTTTCTTTAGGTCCTTGGGCTCTCCTTCCCTCCCTATCTGCTCTACCTTATCGAGGAAAAACTTCAGATGCTCTCTCACCCTATCGGCGCTGGCCACGAAGAAGGCCAGTGTATGATATACTGTGCTCGCCTCGACGTACAGCACGAGGAGGTACTCCATCTCCTCCCACGGTACTTTGCCGTACGTGCTCAGCAGCTCGTACTTCACGGCGCGGATCGCCAGGACCGATCGCATGGCCAGCATCACGGCCTCGTCCGCCTCCTCAGCCGCCGCGTCGAGTAGGCCCTGCAGGCGCTTCGCGTCGACAACGAGCTGGTCCACCTGGTCCCACAGCGGCTTGACCTCTGGTACCGGCGGCGATCCATCTGTACTGTCACGTGACAGCTCGTAGCGCAACTGCACCAAGGTGTCGACTACCGCATACCGGGTGTCCAGGGGAGACCGGCCGCCTCCCACCGCTTCCGCTCTTGCACTCGGCGCCCACAAGCCAGTGCGTAGGCAACCCTTCGAGATGCCGCGTATTCTCCCGGACACCCAGTCCACCTCGTCCCCGCACAGTGGAAGGCAGAGCGCTTTGGCCTTGCACCAGGCCGCCGTCAGACTGTCCTCAAACTGCTGCTTGTCCCTCATACTCTCTCTGATGCTATTCAGCAGATCCAGATTATCCTGTCGTATCGTCTCCAGCAGCGCTCCGGTCAGCTCCTCGGGGCTCGTGCTCCTGTCCAGGTAAGTGGTTCGGCTTGAGCTCTGACGACGTTTTACTTTCAGCAGCAGCAGCTTCTTTTTCACGCTCTGGAGATCCCTCCCGCGAGCCTCGCGGTGCTCCTTGATCCTGCCGACAGAGACC
>NW_026267376.1:1363-2083 GCF_000697945.3 Frankliniella occidentalis | reverse complement strand
ACGACGCGCCGGCGGCCTCCGTTGGTCCCGGTGGTGGCGCCGCCCCCGCTGACTGCACCTTGGGTCGCCGACTCAGGTTATTGGCCGCCTCTGCGTTGGCGGGCGCGCTGCTCGGCCCGACCTCCATGGCGGCGTCCTCCCGAGACACATCAGAATCTGCATTCGGCAACGAAATGTACCATTTTATCGCCCGGACCATGGCAAGAGGTAAGAGATGTTAGATACGTAACAATTCCGGCGGCATGCGGTACACTATGATGACGTAAAAAATGCGGAGGGGGTGAATCGGGCACCTGGTATACCAGCGATACGTCCCTGTTTGTGGCTACAAAAATGTCGTCACACGCCCCTTTTGTAACTTATAAGCAGTTGTAGCTACAATCGAAACGGCCAGAAGAATCGGGTAAATGATCCTCAGACTGTAGTCGAAGCACAGACCATCCACGTTCCGAGCGAGCGCTCTACCGACTGAGCCAATGAGACTGTTGCAAAGGTAATGTTCACCTCCGCTTTGGCTCACACCCGGAAACACATGGCCTCATGCAGAGGTGAAAAGGGTTCCGTAGACGAGATTCGAACCAGCGACTGTTTGCGTACCGGACCATCACATCAGAGCTCTGCAAAATCGCCTCGTCGACCGACCCAGCTCGACCGGTAGGCGGTCGGCACCGACCGCGTGCAGGTGAGAGGTGAGGAGGGGAGACAGCGCGGGAGCTCCTC
>NW_026267376.1:0-327 GCF_000697945.3 Frankliniella occidentalis | reverse complement strand
GAGGAGGGGAGACAGCGCGGGTGCTCCTCTTCTCACCTCTCACCTGCCCGCGGTCGGTGCCGACCGCCTACCCGGTCGAGCTCGGTCGGTCGACGAGGCGATTCTGTAGAGCTCTGCATCACAGCAATCACAGGTAGGTATCGCACGGTTGAAAAGTCATGACCAGCGGAGCGCGAAAAAGTCCACTGGGACGGGATTCGAACTTCCGACCATAGGCTCTGTCAACGAACACGCTTTAGCACGCTCCGCTGCCAGCTCGCCCTTCCCGGTTAGAGTTCTGAGGTCGGTCCTGCCTAACGGGAGACAGGAGACTAGAGACAAGCAGCG
>NW_026267375.1:313071-313394 GCF_000697945.3 Frankliniella occidentalis | reverse complement strand
GTAGCCTTGCACTACGGTCGGTCACGGAGGGGTGGGGGGAGGCGCTGGTCACGTAGTATTCGTCAAAGTCCCGTTTTGCACCACCAAAACACCGCGTCGTTTCTTCTAATTTGTTCAAAGTGCTCCCCTTTCGACTAAAATTTTGTCCGTTTGGCGCCATCATTCACCGGTTGGGAGCCAGAGTGGGTTTTTCGACGAAAATCCGGAGAAAATGACTACGCTGTACATAGACGTGCAAGGAGGCGCCAAATCGGAAAATGACAGAGGAAGTACCACCCCTGAAACAACACATTTTAAATCTACAATTGTCTTCGGATTCACCG
>NW_026267375.1:305010-305321 GCF_000697945.3 Frankliniella occidentalis | reverse complement strand
CAACTCAAAACAATGTTTGACACAAATAATAAACGCCCAATGGATTTGGATTTTTTAAATGTCTTGTTCTGTAGAGCGATAAGAGACATTGGATGTTTAGACACATTACACTTTGGACTACTTTTACGTTTTTCTCTTGTTTCAAAGGAGCGAAATAGCCAGTAGATCAAAGGAATCAGAATATCGACGTGCTATTTCTCTTTGTTCAACTGCGAACGAACGCGAAACTTTGATGTAAAGCGATGTCGGCAAGATATGGCAGTAGGGATGTCTTCTGATTTCAAACCAAAAAATAGAATATTTCTGTTTTT
>NW_026267375.1:297738-304960 GCF_000697945.3 Frankliniella occidentalis | reverse complement strand
CGAACTGGTACGAGCAACTAAATCAAGGGTTTCGAGGCAACCGACGTGAAATCAACGTGGAATCGACGTGTACACGACAGACGAACTCATACACGTCGATTCGACGTGGATTCCACGTCGAATTGACAATATACTGAAATATGGCGTTCAGAACAATGAAAATCCAATTTAGTGAGAAATGTTGATGCAAAAATGGTTTCTTCTGATTTTATTTGCATCTTTTTAGAAAGGTAAATAGTGGTGGATATCTAATGGATGTATCCACCACCACGAAAGGTCCACGAAACCACGTGGAATCCACGTCTTTTCCACGACCTATTTCTCTCTGGGGTAGTGGCCTTGGGAAGAAAATTTCGTCCGTTTAGCTGTATCTCTAACCGTTTAGGCGCTAGAGGGTCTTTTTTGACGAAAATCAGCTAAAAACTGCCGTAGTTAATAATAAGTTGTAGAAAAAGGCCTAAAAACCGCAAAATAGGAAAGAAACTCTCCCCCCACCCCCAAAAAGCGTTTTCTAAGCAGAAGAGTGGGTTGTAGGTTGTAGTCGCGGTGCTTCACCGTTACATCCCTTTCTCGAGTCTTTGGGGCAAACTCAAAGACGACGGGTGTAAGCGGGCCGAAGGCCCGCTACATCATTCGATCATGAACTTCAGCAAATCGCGTGAAAGAAATGGTCGGGCCGCAGGCCCGACCATCGCCGCCAGCAGGCCAAGCAGGCCCGGCCCCTGCCCAACGGAGTTGCCGGCGTAGCGAAGCGGAGCTGGCAACTTCTTTTGGCGGAGGGGCAGGCCTGCCTCTTACACACTAAATGTCAAGGAACAATTTTGTCCATGGTCAACGTACAATTTTGTCTCCAGACTGGATGCGTTCTTACGCGCATCTTTCAAGATGCAATTTTGTCCAAAAACAACGTACAAAATTTGTACTTTTCTGTTGAGGACAATATTGCATCTTAAAGAGGACAAATTTGTCACTTTTAATAAGTACAAATATAGAAGCTTTCTTCAAATTAATAAGTCCAGACAGTATAGACAATTTTGTTACCACGGGCCCCGGCTAAATTTCTATAGCATATTGAAATGTAAATAAATTCTGATAGCACTCATTCAAAAGAAAATCATAGTGATGATGCTGCCACACAATTTCATAACAGTACTGCTCAGACCATGTGACTTCAAATACGAGGCGAGCCCTCACAAATAACTAACAGACAATTAATAGAACACTGTAAAAAAAGTTTTACTGAATTTTCAGTACTTTTAGTCTGAAGTTTTTTTACAGACCAGAAGTCTGAAAATTAAGACTGCACCCGGGTCTGAAATTTCAGTAGTGCCTTACCATACCACTCAGTCTGAAAATTCAGACAGCCACGGTATGAAAACATTTTTGAAAATGTTATAAATGAACACATAGCGAGCGACTTAGCAGTTGTGGGGGTAGAGGGCTATGCCCAGGTGAAGACATTCCATTAGGCACTGCCCTTGGTTGGGATCGAACCGCCAACCTTCAGGTTCGGAAGCCGCAACCTTAACCATTCGGCTGCCGGCTACCTGCGTGGGGAACAGCGTCGGCTACTGGTGTGCTTCGTCCGCCTGTCCGGTGGACTTGCCACTCAAAATTCATACCGGCAACTCTGAATTATAGATTCAGTGTAGAGTCTGAAAATATACTTGAAAATATTCAGACAAATTGCTCTGAAAACAAGATTCAGAGTAAAAAGTCTGGATTTTCAGTCTAAACTTAGAAAATTTTGAGTAATGGTCTGAAAACAAGATTCAGACTGCCGATTCTGAAAAACATCTACTGAATTTTCAGATTTTTTTTTACAGTGAACTCGATAAAATTAACAGGACAACGGCACTGAAGATGGGAGGGTGAGGAGGTATATTTTACTTACAATAGATTGAAAAAGCCACTTTGAACTTGTTTTCAGAACTCAATGCAAGAACATTGATTCCATATCTTATTAGCCTAGGGTAATGTAGCCCAAGCACTTAACCTCACCCAATGCTCTCATTGTGTTTGGAGGCAGTAAATTTGCTTTAGTCTGATGTGTCTGTTCTGAAATCGACACGGATGACAATGAGCGTCGATTCCATCCCACTGTCACAGCTAAAAACACTTCAAAACACAAATAAATCTTAAATCAGGAGAAATAGGAAAAGAACGCCAAGAATTGGTGATCAAAAAAGGGATGCGAATGTTTGTTGTTCTCAATAGTACCTCCAGGAAAGGAATGACGGGATCTTGCGTTCCAAGTTGAGTGCCAATATTTTGGTGTCATACGGCAGACATTTAATGCTGCAGTCAGCACTGATGGATTTTAATATGGACATTTAATTGATGCACAAAACATAATGGTTAACAATTTAACTTATTAAGAATAAATACAGTATAATAACTTCCAAATTAAATGCTTTGTAAAGTGTATTTGCATATTTGAAGTGCAACTCAAAACAATGTTCGACACAAATAATAAACGCCCAATGGATTTGGATTTTTTAAATGTCTTGTTCTGTAGAGCGATAAGAGACATTCGATGCTTAGACACATTACACTTTGGGCTACTTTTATGTTTTTCTCCTGTTTGAAAGGAGCGAAATAGCCAGTAGATCAAAGGAATCAGAATATCGACGTGCTATTTCTCTTTGCTCAACTGCGAACGCGAAACTTCGATGTAAAGCGATGTCGGCAAGATATGGCGGTAGGGATGTCTTCTGATTTCAAACCAAAAACTAGAATATTTCTGTTTTTTCATCGGTTTTACGCTGCAACATACGCCATGCATTGATTCTCATAGATTTCGAATCTGATCTTAATTTTTCAAAGTGTTGAAGGATTGCTAAGATCTCGGCGGATCCAATTTGCAATGCACGACCAGGTCCGAGTGCACAGATTCTGGTTAACAAACAATATATGAAAAATAGGTTATGTCGAGGTTGGAAATATGTTTCGGAATACGTGTAAGTACTTTCCGTATCAAATTTCAAAGTCTTTTTACCCCTCCCTCCCTTCCCCTACCCCTCCCCTCCCCTTCCCTTGCCTTGCCTCCCCTTACCGTGCTGACCTCCCGGCGCCGCCGACCACCAGGTTGCCGTCGAGGGTCGCGCTCGCGCGCCTACTACATGGGCATGAGGTCGTCGCCGTCGGGGTCCGCAAGTCCTCCGGACTTAGCGTCCTAGCCAGCCGGCCCGGCTGAGTCGGCCGGCCCTGACGACCAGGACCCCGGGGTTGCCGTCGAAGGGTTCCCTCGCCCCCAAGGACATGGACATGCGGGCGTCGCCGTCTAGGTTCGCACGTCCTCCAGACAGCGTCCTGGCCTCTCGGCCTGGCCGGCCCGGACGGCCCCGAGGTTGCCGTCGAAGGGTTCGCTCGCGCCCCAAGGACATGGACGCGAGGGCGTCGCCGTCGAGGTTCGCACGTCCTTCAGTCAGCGTCCTGGCCTCCCGGTGCGGGTGGCCACGAGGTTGCCGTTGCTGTCTTGCGCCAGGAGGTACGTCGTGGGCATCGCCGAGCAGATGGGGATGGTGGCGGAACGGGGGGCGTTGTGTACCGGACTGCTCCTGTCCTGTGCGTATCGTTGTGGGTGTCCTTGACAGATTTAGTGGGGAAGAAGGGTACGCAAGTGTACAGTAGACTCTAAAAAACCGATGTGTTTCATATCACCATTGGCTTATTAGAGTGTGCTGGACTCATGCTGCCTCCAAGTCCGTCGTAATGTCCGTTTTGTAGTCCTTATCTTCGGGCGGTCCTGCGAATGGCAGCTGCGGCTGGAGCTCCTTACGGCAGCCTGGTAGGCAGGCCCGCAGCACACGCCTGTTGAAGTGGCGGCCTACCTCTGCGGCCTGAAGCGTCCGTATTGTATGGGGAATGCCTGCTTACCATTATTACAGACTACCAGACAAATTATATATTGCCCCAGGGACAATTTTGTCCAGCGCCAATGCACATTCTCCATCATTTTCTGCATTATTAAACCGTTCCCAGTACTAGGGACAATTTTGTCCACTTAAAATGCACTTTTTTTTTTTGCATTTAGATCCAGAGGCAATTTTGTCTATCTATGAATGCACAATTTAATTGCATCTAGCGGGGTGGACAATTTTGTCCATGGCAAGATGCAATTAACTTGTCACTATTTTTATGGACAAAAAAATGTCCCTTGCCATTTAGTGTGTAGGTCTGACCTTTGTTTAATAACATTTAGGTACAGGTACCGCGTTGTAATGACCTAATGAGGAAATATGTAGTAAGGGGTTAATTTAGAACTGCACATTGTGAGGTTGGGCATCTGTGCAGCAGTGTCGGGGCGAAAAACAAGTTATTTATTGCAATATTCTAGTCATACTTAAACGCGTAAAATGGGGATGACTGGATGTAAAATATGAGTACAACACACTAGTGGAGCAAACAAAAGACCAATTAAAGGGTGCGGGAGGCAATATTTGAGTTTCATCATTGATTGAACGTGGCCACAATATGGTCTTTTACGTTGTACTAAAAGTACGTGATTTGAACTATCGCCACTTTACACATATCTTATTTGAAGCTAAATAAAACCATTGCGACCAAAACACCTAACAAATTCGACAAAAAAATAAAATAAATAAATATAGGGACCCCCAAATGGCCCGTATTCTGAGAATCGCCCTTTCGGTGCACGGTGATCGTTGTTGCGAAAATGACGACGCTTGTACGTTCGCGATGATATTGTTGTTCTCGATTTTCTATTATACCAGAGATTACAGAGATGTACATAACTTTATTAATCCTATTGTAATTTCATCAACCTGCTCTAAATTTTCAGTGCCAAACTAAAGTTTCATTACGCAGCTCTGAATCTTCAGAGGCATACTGACTTTTTATTACACAGCTCGGAATGTTCAGAACCATAATTAAATTAGTGGTGTCCAATGGTCGGTCGCTCGGCGCCGATGGGTGCCCATTGGGCGAGCGAGAGGGACGGAGCTAGTGGCCGGCTAGCGCGTGAGAGAGAGACGGCAGTCACGTGTAGTGGGGGGTTGACCGACCATTGGACATCACTAAATTAAATGCCATTATCTAGTTCTGTACCTTACAGTACAAATACTGACATCTCAGTATACAGTTCTTAATTTTCATAACATTGTATTATGTCAAAACGAGTCCAAATTTTTAGTTTAAACATGAAATTTCATAACTATTCTGAAAATTCAGTTAATTTTGGGTTTGGAATCAAAACGTTCACTGAAAGTTCCTAGTAACACGCATGTGTACGTGTATAACAGTTGTTACATTCATAATTTTACGTTACTGTTGTTACACAAAGTGGTATACGTAAAAAATGTTGCATGAACTAAAAAGTGTAACAGCTATTTCACTGCCAATTATGCTCGGGACGCATAGCTTTAAGTTACAATCAACAAAAAAAAATTTGTTATACAAAGTATTTGTGTAACACCTGTTACCGCATATAATTTGTATAAAACTGTTACGTAAAAAAAATGTATAAGCGATGTTACACATGGACACGAACGTTACAAATAGCTTTGAATTATGTTACATTAAGTGATTTTCAGTGTTTTTGACAGTAAACTGGCGTCTGGCTGCACGTTTGCGCCGTGCGCGCCTGACCCAAAGTGCTGATGTGATGAGGCGCGTTTTGTGCGCATCTCAACTGGATGCAGATTTTTATCCAGCAGGTGACGAATAAGCATCTTTTTTCTGGAGAATTAATTTTTGTCTTTCATGAAAATGCAAATTCCTTACTTGCTAGATTCCAATCTGCATCTGCATCCACACTGTAAATGCAAGTGTGTGAATGTTGCTCACCTGCAGGTGAGCGACATTCTATTCGTATACTTAAGGGGGTAAACGTGTGAATTTTCTAGGAAGAATTCACACCTTTACCCCCCTGAGTGTACGAATGGAATGTCGCTCACTTGCAGGTGAGCGACATTCACACACTTGCATTTCCAGTGCAGTTGAGTGTGATCAAAAACGCATCTTTTTATGGACAAAAAAAAAGTCCTTTCGGATTTAGTATGGATCCACATTTAGAGTTATGTACTCAAATAGTCTAATGTATGTCGTTGCTTAATGAACAAACTGAATCTCTGTCTCTTTGTGACCAGTTACGCCGCTGTTCCCGTCCGTGCAAGATGTTGAACCTGGTGCGAGAAATGTCCACTTGCAAAGACTGAAAGAAATGGGTCCATACGGTTCCATGCAGGAGCTGCTTCAGCTGCATATTGATCTGATTTCCGAGGACTACCTGTGCGCTTTGCACGATCAGCTGAACACTCTCCGCCTAAATCCTGAGCTCCTGGACACTCCTGACCACTACGAAATTAGAGGCAAGTTACATGCACGTCCGTAAAGACATTCTATGTCATGGGGACAATTTTCGTCCATTGATAGGTTTTATAAAAGTATTACAGTATATTATAGGTACAATGGAGTATTCTCAGTATTACAGTCTATTACACCCAGTACTAGGGACAATTTTGTCCACTTAAAATGCACTTTTTTTTTTTGCATTTAGATCCAGAGGCAATTTTGTCTATCTATGAATGCACAATTTAATTGCATCTAGCGGGGTGGACAATTTTGTCCATGGCAAGATGCAATTAACTTGTCACTATTTTTATGGACAAAAAAATGTCCCTTGCCATTTAGTGTGTAGGTCTGACCTTTGTTTAATAACATTTAGGTACAGGTACCGCGTTGTAATGACCTAATGAGGAAATATGTAGTAAGGGGTTAATTTAGAACTGCACATTGTGAGGTTGGGCATCTGTGCAGCAGTGTCGGGGCGAAAAACAAGTTATTTATTGCAATATTCTAGTCATACTTAAACGCGTAAAATGGGGATGACTGGATGTAAAATATGAGTACAACACACTAGTGGAGCAAACAAAAGACCAATTAAAGGGTGCGGGAGGCAATATTTGAGTTTCATCATTGATTGAACGTGGCCACAATATGGTCTTTTACGTTGTACTAAAAGTACGTGATTTGAACTATCGCCACTTTACACATATCTTATTTGAAGCTAAATAAAACCATTGCGACCAAAACACCTAGCAAATTAGACGAAAAAAAAATTAATTCGGAACTCCCAAATGGCCCGTATTCTGAGAATCATCTTCTAACGTTATTTTAGGAGTTAAGTTCTAACTTGTGACTTTCTGTAGTCCTTTGCCTAGTTCCGTACGGACGAAAACCCTACAATGGTTCAAGAATG
>NW_026267375.1:291614-297688 GCF_000697945.3 Frankliniella occidentalis | reverse complement strand
ATAAATATAGGGACCCCCAAATGGCCCGTATTCTGAGAATCGCCCTTTCGGTGCACGGTGATCGTTGTTGCGAAAATGACGACGCTTGTACGTTCGCGATGATATTGTTGTTCTCGATTTTCTATTATACCAGAGATTACAGAGATGTACATAACTTTATTAATCCTATTGTAATTTCATCAACCTGCTCTAAATTTTCAGTGCCAAACTAAAGTTTCATTACGCAGCTCTGAATCTTCAGAGGCATACTGACTTTTTATTACACAGCTCGGAATGTTCAGAACCATAATTAAATTAGTGGTGTCCAATGGTCGGTCGCTCGGCGCCGATGGGTGCCCATTGGGCGAGCGAGAGGGACGGAGCTAGTGGCCGGCTAGCGCGTGAGAGAGAGACGGCAGTCACGTGTAGTGGGGGGTTGACCGACCATTGGACATCACTAAATTAAATGCCATTATCTAGTTCTGTACCTTACAGTACAAATACTGACATCTCAGTATACAGTTCTTAATTTTCATAACATTGTATTATGTCAAAACGAGTCCAAATTTTTAGTTTAAACATGAAATTTCATAACTATTCTGAAAATTCAGTTAATTTTGGGTTTGGAATCAAAACGTTCACTGAAAGTTCCTAGTAACACGCATGTGTACGTGTATAACAGTTGTTACATTCATAATTTTACGTTACTGTTGTTACACAAAGTGGTATACGTAAAAAATGTTGCATGAACTAAAAAGTGTAACAGCTATTTCACTGCCAATTATGCTCGGGACGCATAGCTTTAAGTTACAATCAACAAAAAAAAATTTGTTATACAAAGTATTTGTGTAACACCTGTTACCGCATATAATTTGTATAAAACTGTTACGTAAAAAAAATGTATAAGCGATGTTACACATGGACACGAACGTTACAAATAGCTTTGAATTATGTTACATTAAGTGATTTTCAGTGTTTTTGACAGTAAACTGGCGTCTGGCTGCACGTTTGCGCCGTGCGCGCCTGACCCAAAGTGCTGATGTGATGAGGCGCGTTTTGTGCGCATCTCAACTGGATGCAGATTTTTATCCAGCAGGTGACGAATAAGCATCTTTTTTCTGGAGAATTAATTTTTGTCTTTCATGAAAATGCAAATTCCTTACTTGCTAGATTCCAATCTGCATCTGCATCCACACTGTAAATGCAAGTGTGTGAATGTTGCTCACCTGCAGGTGAGCGACATTCTATTCGTATACTTAAGGGGGTAAACGTGTGAATTTTCTAGGAAGAATTCACACCTTTACCCCCCTGAGTGTACGAATGGAATGTCGCTCACTTGCAGGTGAGCGACATTCACACACTTGCATTTCCAGTGCAGTTGAGTGTGATCAAAAACGCATCTTTTTATGGACAAAAAAAAAGTCCTTTCGGATTTAGTATGGATCCACATTTAGAGTTATGTACTCAAATAGTCTAATGTATGTCGTTGCTTAATGAACAAACTGAATCTCTGTCTCTTTGTGACCAGTTACGCCGCTGTTCCCGTCCGTGCAAGATGTTGAACCTGGTGCGAGAAATGTCCACTTGCAAAGACTGAAAGAAATGGGTCCATACGGTTCCATGCAGGAGCTGCTTCAGCTGCATATTGATCTGATTTCCGAGGACTACCTGTGCGCTTTGCACGATCAGCTGAACACTCTCCGCCTAAATCCTGAGCTCCTGGACACTCCTGACCACTACGAAATTAGAGGCAAGTTACATGCACGTCCGTAAAGACATTCTATGTCATGGGGACAATTTTCGTCCATTGATAGGTTTTATAAAAGTATTACAGTATATTATAGGTACAATGGAGTATTCTCAGTATTACAGTCTATTACAGGATATTATAAATATTACGGTATAATACTGTTGACCCTTTATGGTCGTTTTTTTAAGCGGAACAGGGAAAAAAGTATTTTTTTTATTTTTTCTAGAAGCCCCCAGGCCCCTGAGTCCGCTGACCTTGGAAAATTCGCGCTACCTCAAATAGTTTTTCAGATATCGCATGTTGCTTCTGAGCAACAAAGACCATAGAGGCATAAAAGCTCGCGAATTCACTCCTCCCCTATAGTTTTTGTTGCTCTAGAGCAACAAACTGCTCTGGCGCTTCTCGCGACCATATTAGCCACTATCATGACGTACGTGAACCTAGCCAGCGCAAACCAGCCGGATCGAGTAAACAGTTGCTTATTGTTTGTTAAACGTTAGCAGAGTCATGTTAAAGCATTGGTTTCGTTTGTGCAAGAACCGTTCTATTTTTTTAAAACTTCGTTCTAAACCGGCTAGATTTACATCCTACTCAAGTCCGCTTGAATGAATGATCAAGAGACAAAAGTAGTTCAGGTCGATTTCTCTCAGTTGACGATTCTGACGATTTGTTAAACCCTTAAAATTTCAAAAATGTCAATACAAAAATTATGTTCACAGAACACAGAGTACATAGGACCCGCTAACTTACCAAGTCAACACCCATAGCCCAACAAACGACCAAAATAGTCCAGAACTGTGTCTTTTCGTTTGTTAAAGTTTGTAAAGCCTCCAGAAGTTAATTGTGGAATGCCCATATCTGTCCCTTATTAATATGTAAGGGATTGGAGCCGGCTAACTTACCACTTCTACTCAAGTGACTTAACAAACGACCAAAATAGTCCAGACCAGTCCAGTGTCTTTTCGTTTGTTAAAGTTAAGCCACCAGAAGTTAATTGTAGAATGCCTATACTCGTCCCTTATTTATGTAAGGGATTGGAGCCGGCCGGAGCCGGCTAACTTACCACTTTGACCTAAGTGACTTAAGGGGGGCAATATGAGTTACAGGAGTCGAAAATGACTTAATTTTGCACCATGTTTGATGCTCTTGCGCTCTTGTCACTAAAGTAAAAGTGGTAAGTTAGCCGGCTCCAATTACTTAAATAAATAGGGGACGGATATGGTCATTCCACAATTAACTTTTGGAGGCTTAACAAACTTTAAGAAACGAAAAGACATTGGTCTGGACAACTTAGGTCGTTCGTTAAGTCACTTGAGTAAAAGTGGTAAGTTAGCCGGATCCATTCCCTTAAAAAAAATAAGGGACGGATATGGTCATTCCACAATTAACTTCTGGAGGCTTAAGAAAGAAACTTTAACAAACGAACAGACACTGGTCTGAACTATTTTGGTCATTTGCTAAGTCACTAAAGTCAAAGGGGTAAGTTAGCCGGCTCCAATCCCTTAAATAAATAAGGGATGGGTATGGGCATTCCACAATTAACTTTTGGAGGCTTAACAAACTTTAACAAACAATAAGACACTATTTTGGACTATTTTGGCCATTTTTTAAGTCACTTAAGTCAAAGTGGCAAGTTAGCCGGATCCATTCCCTTAAAAAAAGTAAGGGACGGATATGGGCACTCTACAATTAACTTTTGGAGGCTTAACAAACTTAAACAAACGAAAAGACGCTGGTCTGAACTATTTTGGTCGTTTGCTAAGTCACTAAAGTCAAAGTGGTTAGTTAGCCGGCTCCTATTCCCTTAAATAAATAAAGGATGGATATGGGCATTCCACAATTAACTTTTGGAGGCTTAACAAACTTTAGCAAACAAAAAGACACTGTTTTGGACTATTTTGGTCATTTTTTAAGTCACTTAAGTCAAAGTGGCAAGTTAGCCGGATCCATTTCCTTAAAAAACTAAGGGACGGATATGGGCACTCTATAATTAACTTTTGGAGGCTTAACAAACTTAAACAAACGAGAAGACGCTGGTCTGAACTATTTTGGTCGTTTGCTAAGTCACTAAAGTCAAAATGGTAAGTTAGCCGGCTCCTAATCCCTTAAATTAATAAGGGACGGATATGGTCATTCCACTGTAGACTTCTGGAGGTTTAACAAACTTTAACAAACGAAAAGACACTGGTCTGAACAATTTGGGTCGTTTGTTAACTCACTTGAGTAAAAGTGGTAAGTTAGCTGGCTCCAATCCCTTAAATAAATAAGGGACGGATATGGTAATTCTACAATTAATCTTTGGAGGCTTAACAAACTTTAACAAAGGAAAAGACACCGTTTTGGACTATTTCGGTCATTTTTTAAGTCACTTAAGTCAAAGTGGCAAGTTAGCCGGATCCATTCCCTTAAAAAAATAAGGGACGGATATGGCCACTCCACAATTAACTTCTTGAGGCTTAACAAACTTTAACAAGCGATAAGACACTGTTCTGGACTATTTTAGTCGTTTGTTGGGCTATGGGTGTTGACTTGGTAAGTTAGACGGTCCTATGTTCTCTGTGATTTGTTAGCATAATTTTTGTATTGACATTTTTGAAATTTTAAGGGTTTAACAAACTTTAACAAACTAAGAGAAATCGATCTGACCTACTTTTGTCTCTTGATCACTCATTTAAGCAGACTTAAGCAGGACATGGAGTAGAACTGTAATGGAGAAGCTACTAAGTCCGTTGAAATGTGTGCCGCGCTGGCTGGCGAAGCTATCTCCTCTTAAGCCAATGTGCTTAGTAATCTCACCCACTCAGTTTTTGGAAGCCTATGGTCTACTGCAGCTAATGATGCCCTTGTTTTGAGTGCAGCATCATTCAAACTGGAGCTACGACGCCTGGAACGTCGCAAATCTGTTTTCGGCTACGTGCCACCCGTGTATGTAGAGAGAGACAGACAGAGTGAGGGTCATATTTCTTCAAATAGGGCCATTAAATAAAAGTTTTTACTTCAAATTCTACTTTTTGTACACAACTGTGAAGACCCTGAACGCTGCAGAGTCAAACGGTTATTATTTCATGGACATTCATGACCCTGGCTCTGTCTCTCTCTACATACACGGGTGGCACATGGCCGAAAACGGATCTGCGGCGTTCCAGGCGTCGTAGCTCCAGTTTGAATGATGCCACACTCAAAACAAGGGCTTCATTAGCTGCAGTAGACCACAGGCTTCCAAAAACTGAGTGGGTGAGATTTCTAAGCACATTGGCTTCAGAGGAGATAGCTTCGACAGCCAGCGCGGCACACATTTCAACGTACTTAGTTGCTACTCCATTATAGTTCTACTCCATGAGCAGGATGTGAATCTAGCCGGCTGAGAACGAAGTTTTAAAAAAAGAGAACGGTACTTACACAAACGAAACCAATACCTCAACATAACTATACTAACGTTTAACAAACGATTAGCACCTTTTTTCTCGATCCGGCTGGTTTGCGCCGGCTACTCACCTGGGTCGGACCGACCCGATGCTAGACCATGTGGCTGAACACAAAAATCATACCTCCGGACCCGCGCTTCCCCTATACAAGTAGTACCAAAGTATCCCCTGGGGCTTTTGATCCTGATCAACAAACCAATAGGGAGGTTTCCTTTGCCATCACCAAATGATAGCATTTTTTTCATACAGGCGAGTGAAGGGTGGCAGAGAAGGCGTGCGCGTGGCGCGTGTGCCTCATCAGCGAACCTAAACGAACAAAACTTAACTGTATACAGGAAATCAGAAACGTATTGCTGTTGTTGCTGTACCAGCTGCTGTTGGTGTTCATTGAGCGCAGTTAGAGTTATTATTTTAGTTTTTGATAGCGTGACCATTTTGTGGCCATGCCACTCATCCAGTGTGCGCAAGGCAGCGCGGCGGCAAGGCTCGCTTTGGGTTCCCCAGGACGCCAGCGTCTGAACGGGGCTGTCCGCAATCGACAATTTCTCTTATTTCCCTCATAATCCCCCGTTTCTTCCCTCAATGTCTGCAATCGATGGGTCCGCAATCGACGGGACCCCCGAGCGAGCTACGCGAGCTAAATGCCTACCCCGACCCCCAGCTGCGTTGCGGGCTAACTTTTCGCAGCTCCGCTCTACCCAGAGGCTTATTCGAGCAAACCCAGGGTTGCCACGCGTCAGGATAATCAAGATTTTGTCCAGGATTTTCAAAAGTTGTCAGGATAATCAGGATAATGTCAGGACGCGGGGGTAAAAGTGTCAGGATAAATAGTTAGTACCGGTTATCGCCCTGATGCCCGGCCCGGCGCTACTTCGGCCAGCGACGCGGCGCTGTGGTAGTGCGCCACTCTGATAAAAAAT
>NW_026267375.1:282622-291564 GCF_000697945.3 Frankliniella occidentalis | reverse complement strand
ATATTTAAAATATATTTTTCCTGGAAACAATACCCTATTTTTTTCTTTACCCCTTTAAAAATAGCGCGATTTCTCTGTCAACTCGTTCTCAAAATGTTAGGATAAAGTCACTTTTTTGTCAGGATTGGTCAGGAAAATGCCAGGATATTCGGAAACTGGGACTTCGTGGCAACCCTGAAACCAGAAACAAGCAAACTCAGTTTTATAAAGTATTATAAGTATTATAAAATATTATAGGTATTATACGGTACTGTAAGGTCCGTGTACCCAGTATTATCTGAGTCGGCGACTCCTCGCTGTCTGTACACAGTGCTGTTTTATGTGCACGTACGCGTCGAGTTACAAATTTAACTGTGGACAAATGTTTGTTTTCTCCAATGCAAACTCGTCATTTGCAACTAACGTGAATGTTTCTGTCGACGCAGGTGATGCGGAGCGCTTTCTCACGCGCGGGCGATTCCAACATCCGATGGGGATCGAGTTTCATTTCGATGCCTCGCTGTACAGCGAAGTGGAATGGGACGAAGAAAAAAGGTTGATGAGGAACAACCTGGTCTTTCTCACGGACAACAATCTCCAGGATTTCGTCGTGGGTTTGATTCATGCCAGTGGGCAGAAGCTCCTGCAAAAGGGGTGCATCATTATCAAAATAATTAAAGGATTTGATGACAGGGGGTATCCAGTGCTGGATGACCAGGCCCCTTTCATAGGGAAGACGTGGCGCATGGTTGAGTCGTCCCAATTTCATTTTCCATTTTTGCAAGTTACAAATATCTTGCGAAAGGAAATTGGCATGGTGACTTTGCGGAACAGTTTCGGAATGGCTTTCGAATTCTATGACGAAATCGTGTATGGAATTGTGCAACCTGCCAAAGAACCGAGATACACATCGGAGATGGAAACTCTTCAGTAAGTTGACACGAACTTATATGTTTTGTTCTGTGTGCGTGAGTGGTTTCTTTTTTTCAGCCCCCCCTTCTGTTTAGAAAAAGCTAACTTGCGGCCCTAGGCGGGCGGTCTGGTTTCTCTGTCTGTTCCACTATATGCCGATGAGCTGGAGACTTATTTTTCGGGTATGTTAGGGGCCACTCCTAGACACCAAAGCGCCTACGGCAAATCCTGTCAAACATCCCTAAGGGGATGTGAAGGGGTGGGAAAGAAATAGAAGTAGCTCTAGAAACTGTAAAGATAAATATTTTTTTTTTTTGTGTCGTCATGGATCACTCTTCAAAGTTAAACCCTTCGGGCTCTAATTTTGTCCGTTTTGCTTTATTTCTAGACGCACTTATTGCGCGCTGCAGAGTAGGGTTAACCCTACAATCAAATATGACCAAATTTCAGCTAGCAGGTAGTCACCTCAGCCGCGTGTGCTACACTCTAAATGTCAAGGGACAATTTTGTCCGTGGATTTGCAACGATTTCGTGCACATCCAGAAAGGATGCAATTTTGTTCCCTTAATTGGACAAATTGTGTGAAGTTTCACACAATTTGTCTAGTTTTAGGAACAAAATTGCATCCTTTCTGGATGTGCACGAAATCGTTGCAAATCTACGGGCAAAATTGTCCCTTTACATTTTGAGTGTAAGGCATCGAATCCCAACCTAGAGGTTCTGCGTTCAAGTATGCAGGAGATTCTGCATTCAAGTACACACTTGGGTTTCCAGAGCATGAACATCCAATAATTTTGTTATGTATCGATGAGAACAAATTTCTGTATCCGTATTACAGATTTTTTATTTTGTATCCCACAGAATACAATTTTTTGTGTCACGGATCAGTATAAACGCAAGTGTGTGAATGTCGCTCAGTTGCAGGGATGTGAATATTCCTTCGTACATTTAGGATGAATTTTTAGAATTTCCAGAATGCTGAAGAAACTGCGTATCTTATCACTTAATTCAAAGTGTGAAACTTTTCACACATTTTCGTGTGATATAATGCCCTGTGCGATTCCCATGATTTATCATCCCTGATAGAGTGATGAATTTTTATCACAAATTTTGTGTGACACTTATTGCAACACTGCAAAAAATTAGAGTGTGATACGGAACGATCTGTAGCGTTACTGTAGATGCCGCTCTTAGTCATTGCACCTGGGGTACAGAACGCGGAGTACAGTGTTGCTGTAGCACCGGAAAGCCCAGGTTTTACACGGTACAGTGTACGAAGACGGCTCCACTGTAGACAGTTTTGTCTGCTTTTGCCTGTACAGTGGTCCTGTACATTGCTCCCTGAACCAAATTTTAACCATTAAAACTACAGCGACGCTGTTATTCGAATAACAGACGTTCCTCGAAAATTAATTAGCGGCGATGCTGTCATTTTTCCTGTCATAATTTTTTGCAGTGAAGTAGTCCGATGATGTCGTATACTGCAAAAAGGTGTGATTCACATAGCAGAAAACTATGATACCTCGGAGTATCGCCCAAATAAGTGATGGCCATACAACTTACAAGCAATGAATTTTATGTTGCACTTTTTCTGCGATGATCATCACAGCATCGTGCAATAATATGCAATATATGCAGTCAGTTTCACACTCTGGTTACTACTGAATCAAAAAAATGTAAATTTTTTCTAGAGTTTTTTCACTGTCTTTGTCTCTCTTGTATATGACAGACGGGCAGTCACCAGGTCTTTTACATAAGTCTGCTTCATAGCTATTTCAATAAAGCACTGTGGTGGTTCAGGCAGTTCCTGTCGTTCATGTGCTGTGAGGATGTATATTATTACAATTTGATTCCAACATAAACAAGCTCCTGAGCTCCTGACTAAAATTGCTTTCGATAGGGGGTAGTTCTGCGGCGTGGAAATTGAAGTCCATATTATTTTGTGCTTTAGAATTCGCCGACTCCGTCGTGACATGAGGGATGAGCTCAATTCTTCTCAGTACACAGCACTAAAGAAAGTACTGAAGCAAAGAGTTGCATTGGTGCAGGGCCCGCCTGGAACAGGAAAGACATATCTGGGCGGCAAGGTAAGTAATAATTTAGATATGTTGTATTTGCAAGTGGTCGGAAAATAGCCCTGCAAACCTAAGTGTTGAACAACATGACAGTTGTAGCTGCAAATGTAAAATTTTATTTCTGACAGTTCCATGTTCTTTCTCGGCTTTCACTTCCATTTCAAACGAGCCTGAGCCGACATGTGATGTGGTTGCGATTTATGTTGAAACTGCCCTATTCAAGAAAACCATAGCTAAAGTCAACCTCAGAGGTTTAAGTAGGATGGCTTAACGTTACTTAGGATGATACTCCTATTTTAATCAGAATATACCTTCTATTGAGGTTAACACCCCTGACAATTGTGAGTGAAAAAAATCGTCCATTTTTTTACAACAACATTTAAATAGAACATCATTCATTTTTGATCGTCTTTTAAGGTTTTTTTTTTCTTTATTTTTCCATCCGCTCGTTCTTCGCTTTAGAATTGCTTTCCACTGTCAAGAGTGCGTCTCTTCTTGTATTAAAAGTAATATTGGGGTTTAGTTTTCAGTTCAAAAACAGAAATGTTTAAGATTTGAACTATGTGCCACTAGCTTGTAAATAGGCAGATTCTTTTTTTTTTTTTTCATCCGTAGGAGGACACAATGATAATTCGAACTCCTTAGATTTTTTTCACGGTGTAGTTAATACGGTGTAGGCTCTCCGGCCGGTAGCGGGCTAAAAGACGGCCGCGGAAAGACGGTACATTCGTAGTTCCAGAAGAGCCGCCAGTGCCGCTTGCGTCGACCGATGCCGGGCGAAGGGGAGGCGGGATGGGACGGGAGCGGTGCCCCGCTCGTCTCGTCCCTTCTCCCCTCGCCCGGCATCGGTCGACGCCAGCGCAACTGGCGGCTCTTCTGGAACTACGAATGTGCCGTCATTCCTGGCCCCCTTCCCCTCAGCTCAGAGCCGACACCGTATTAACTACATCGTGATTTTTTTCTTAGCTCGCTTTCGCTAGCGCTGATGGTGACTTCTTGTGTAACTTTGATTTGTGGTTGGTCACAATTTTTAATTTGTGTTCTTGAGAATTTTTTTCGCTTGCCTCGCTCGCTGCTGATATCCCTTTTCCCTTAGTTTGTGGTCCAAATTTTAAATCATCTCTTTGCTCGTTTCGCTCGCGAAAGCTTTATCTCGCCCCTGGGCATCAAAAACTGGTTTTACGTGTGCTTGAGTAATGATCATTTTGGAAAACAGTTCATTGTACTTTCAAAAGTGCCTAATTTTTATTTAATTTCCCTGATAATCTATTATCATGTCAGATCCAGGAGAATGCCACCCTTTAGCCTTTCGCTGGATCCGCGCCTGTTGCAGTTAGAACTTTCATCTTGTTCTACACTTTAAATTGCTTAGTATTTGTGTCTTCTACTTATGTGTTTTAGTACTTGTAGCTTGATACTAACTTGTTGTACGTTTCCCAGCTCTTGTAATACAATGGATCCTATGCACAGCCATGGTAAAAACGGTGTCTCATTATTTGAGGGAAAAGGGAAAACTTTGAGGAACTCCCATGTTTAAGGAAAACTATTCTGACTTGCTTTAGATTTTCAGGAATCTTCTCATAAAACAAGGAAAAATCCCACATTTTTAAGATGCTCTAGTTTTTTTAGTTTTCCTCGAAGTAAGGGAGTTCTTTATGGGGTCATCCTAGTGTAACGAGCCTAAAATAGGGGTGATTTGCGTAATTAATTGTAGAGAAACTATAGTGTTTAGAACAAAACCGAGTATACTGTCTTGTAACGCATACTTTTGACTTTAAAACGAAATGTGTATGACGTCAATACGCCTACCCAAAGTTGAGATATCCCTTGTTGGAAACGGCACTGCAGCGTTGTCGTCTTTTCATGGTGTACCGGATTCCGGCCGCACCGTTGGGCCGTTGAGGTTCCGATTTTTTGTGGATGTTCCTAACACTTGTAGGTATGGCATGAACTAGGATATCTGGAATCGGTCAACTCCTTCATCCCGAAAAAAAATCAAAACTATGAGAGTCTTAGCTTTTTTTCGATATGTCAACTTTAAGCTGCTCGAAAAAATAGTAAAAATTATCCGATCGCAAATATCCTAGTTCATGCCATAACTACGTTCATACAGAGTCTAAAAATTCTTTGTTGGACTGTGTAAGACCAACGGCTCGACTTTAAATACGTACACCATGACAAGACGACAAAGCTGCAGTGCCGTTTTCAACAGGGGATATCGCAGCTTTGGGTGGGCGTGTCGACGTCCTACACATTGCGTTTTAAAGTTAACAGTATGCGCTACAAAACTGTTTACTCGGTTTTGTTTTTAAAACTATGGGTTCTCTAAAATTAATTACGCAAATCACCCTTAGTTTAGGCCCGCTACACTAGGATGCCCCCTTAAGGCGGCTTTTATCTCCAAAAATGCATTTTTGGTTCATTTGTCAATAAAATCAGTTTCTGGGCCACTTAGGTGAAGGGATGGCACCTGAGGGTATATTTCTTAACACAAGGGATGGCTTAACACATTAACAATATCAGAATGCCATGAACTTTACTCTAAAGAGGTCCCAAGTGTGTACTTCCATTTTTATCGGATATCTTCTTTTAAAGTTTACGCGCAGGATTTCTCCGGAGAAAGTGGTGATAAAAAACTGGTCAATAGCTTGCTTGTTTCAGTTCATCAAGGACTACAAATTGACTCAGGGGTTGTACTGAATTTTGAAAAATAAAAATTATGCATGATAAGTTACATTTAGAAAATATTTTTTTTTACTCCAAATATAGGATAATTTTTAATTTTTAAAATTCAGTAAAACCCCTGTGTCAATTTGTAGTCCTTGATGAACTGTAACAAACAAGCTTTTAACCAGTTTTTTATCACCACTTCCTCTGGAGAAATCCTGCACGTAAACTTTAAAAGAAGATATCCGATAAAAATAGAAGTACACACTTGGGACCTCTTTAAAGTAAAGTTCATGGCATTCTGATATTGTTCATGTGTTAAGCCATCCCTTGTGTTGAGAAATATACCCTCAGGTTCCAGCCCTACACATACAGTGGCTCAGAAACTGATTTTATTGACAAATGAACCAAAAATGTATTTTGGGAGATAAAAGCCCCCTTAAAGTTTCCCGCCCTTTCCCTAAAAAAATGAGATATCATCTTTACCGTGCCGCGTGCGATCTACACTCTAAATGTAAAGGGATAATTTTGTCCGTAGATTTGCAACGATTTCGTGCACATCCAGAAAGGATGCAATTTTGTTCCTAAAACTAGACAAATTGTGTGAAACTTCACACAATTTGTCCAATTAAGGGAACAAAATTGCATCCTTTCTGGATGTGCACGAAATCGTTGCAAATCTACGGACAAAATTGTCCCTTGACATTTAGAGTGTACGTGTGCGTTTTGTTCATACCGCGTGCACAGCGTTTCTGTGCGCCAACGAACTTGCTCAGGTTTGACACCTATACGGCCGGCCTACGGAGGCTGTGCGGTGTGTGGTCACGAGAGTGCACTCTCAGATCGTTCCTGACTTTATTCTAGAGTAAGATGCCCTATGATGGCCACCTTAAGAATGGGCCTGCCCAATGATGGCCACCCCTTTTTCTTGTAATGTAGGCAACGATGTGAAGTAGTTTGGCTTATTATGCCATCACTACTTCAAGGCCAAGATTGTAAAGCGACCAGATTGGCTGGAAATCGAGGAAAGTGGTTATCAATGGGACAGTGGTCATAATAAGGCACCTTACTTACCCTAAGTGGGCGACGAACTTCTTTGTGCAGCAGTGCTCACAAGTTTTGTGAGAACTGTATAATTTTAAAGAAGAATATTGTTTGCTAGTGTACTTCAAATGACTTTTTGTGAATAACAATTTTCAAAATAATTAATATTACTCACATAAATTTTGTATTACTGCTGCACAAAAAAGTTCGTCTTTCTATACAAATTTTCAGAAACGGGCTGAGCATGCAGAGAGAACGTTTCCTGATACTCTCTACCTGTGATGCTACAGCTGGATCCGGGTTTAGTGGCGACAACCGGTGGGTTGATCGCGGCTATGAGAACCGCTCATAGGAGGAATAGAACTTGGTTGCGGGGAGTAGGAGCTGTTTTACATTTCGGGGCTGCAGCTAGAAATTTGATCGCTGTGATCTAACTTTCGACTGGCAGTAGCCCGCATCGGAAAGAAGGTCAACCTCTGAAATTTGAGAGGTTGCACCCTCTAAAAATCGTTTTGACCTTGCGTAGCGACCCTGTGCAAAATCTGGGCGCCACCACGGTAAAAACAGTGTCTCATTTTTTGAGGGAAATGGGAAAACTTTGAGGAGTTCCCCTGGTTAGACAAAAACTCCTCAGATTTCGAGGAAGTCTCTTCCAAAAATGGGATTTTTCCTCATTTTGTGAGAAGATTCCTCAAAATCTGAGGCGAGATCGGAGGACTCTTCCTCAAACATGGGAGTTCCTCAAAGTTTTCGCTTTTCCCTTAAAAAAATCAGATATTGTTTTTACCGGTTTTTACCGTGGCCAGACAACTCTTTCCCGACCCCGGATCGCATTTGAAGTTGGGAACTCAGAGCGGCCGCCAGAGGGACCACCATGTTGATTCAGTGCTACGTGCTACTAGTTCGCCTAGGAGCGACAGGGTACTGGTCAGGTGAGACCCTATGGCCCCTAACTCTCAACTGCCACGGAGCTGCACTGTAAATCACAGTGTAATACTGACTGCACATATTCTGTGATACAGATATATTGCACGATGTTGTGATGATCATCGCAAAAAAGTACAAGATTAAATACATTGCTTACATTTGTGATAACAATCACTTATTTGAGCGATACTTCGAGGTATCATAGTTTTGTGCAATGTGCATCACACTGTTTTGCACTAAATCCAGAATTATCGCATTATTTTGCGATAAGTATCACACAATATTTGTGATAAAAATTCATCACTCCCCCAGGAGTGACAAATCAAGGGAATCACACCGGGCATTTTATCACACGAAAATGTGTGAAAAGTATCACACTTTGAATTACAGTGTGGGGATCGCAGCGCAGCTGGGGTCAACATGGTAGTCTCGCGGCCGTTTCGAGTTCCCAACTTCAAATGTGATCCGGGCCAGAAAAGCGTTGTATGCACTGTAATTCAAAGTGTGATACTTTTCACACATTTTCGTGTGATGAAATGCCCGGAGTGATTCCCTTGATTTATCACTCCTGGGGAAGTGATGAATTTTTATCACAAATATTGTGTGATACTTATCGCAAAATAATGCGATAATTCTGGATTTATTGCAAAACAGTTTGATGCACATTGGACAAAACTATGATACCTCGAAGTATCGCTCAAATAAGTGATTGTTATCACAAATGTAAGCAATGAATTTAATCTTGTACTTTTTCTGCGATGATCATCACATCACAACATCGTGCAATATATCTGTATCACAGAAAATGTGCAGTCAGTATCACACTGTGATTTACAGTGTGGGGGCGCCCAGATTTTGCACACTGTCTTTATAAGTTCCATACAATTTTTAGAGGGTGCAACCTCGATTACTGTTTGCAACTGTGGCAATCTGGTGTACACCTTCCGGCAATCTACGATAATCTTCGGCAATCTCTAGTAAATCGGCTGCAAAAGCCATGTTTTTTGCCTACATTCGGGGTGACATTAGTGCGTCTTGCCTATTTACAGGCGGTTTATTCCCTTAAAGCTAAATATTCGTCAAGCAATCTGGCAATCTTGGCAATTTGGTGTACATCCTACAAGAGAGTTGAGGCCCCCTCGTTTTTTAAAAATTATTTTCTTCTTTTTTAAATTCAGGCTAATGCCTGTACCCTTCAGGGGCTGATTATGGTCCAGCTGATTTTTTTTTTGTTTTTTTTGTTTGTTTGTTATGGGTGCATACTGTCGATTGCCTACATGCAGGGTGTTTGTGTCGCAAATTGCCTACCTTTCAGGCTGCTACGACAGGGGGGCCATG
>NW_026267375.1:280221-282572 GCF_000697945.3 Frankliniella occidentalis | reverse complement strand
CCCCCCCCTCCCCTTTAATCCGCGCCTGCTATCCTTTTGCATGGAGTAGAGAGTATCAAGAAACGTCTTCTGAGAGTGCATCAAGTGACCTGTGTCACGTTTGTTTTTCAAGTGTGTGCGCACAGCCTTGGTGACCGACACAGGTGTCAAACCCCTGCACGAGTTCGTAAGCGGATGCGGCGTGCACGCGTTCTGCACAGGATCTGTTCTATCAGACGCCGTACACGCAAAAGTACAGTATTATTGTGATAAGGGAAAGTTGGGACATTTATCTGTAGACTTTGTAATGCCTTTTAATATTTTCTTGCAGGTCGCCCAACTCTTAGTATCTTTAAAGAGGCTGTATCCGAATGTTCTGTCCGGCCCAATCCTGGTAGTAGCTATGTCCAACCATGCTGTCCAGGAATTCCTGGTTCGATGCAAAGCATTTTCAGATAAGGTAAGCTTGCATTCTATCTATTACTTCATGGGACGTACAAATTATATCGGTATTGAGTACTCAAAAACCCAAGGGACACTCATCGTGTTACTGTTTTTTTTTTTTCACCCTGTGTCAGCATGCTCACATTAAATCTGAAAGGAATTTCATTTTCTATAGAAAGACGCGTTTTTGTGCACATCTCAACCGGATGCAGATTTGAATCCAGCAAGTAACGAACTGGGCAATAAAGGTCCTTTCAGATTTAGTGTGCCTGCTGCGTAAAAATCTGTATGCGCTTCTTACAACTTTTTGCATCAGTAATACGGAATAATTTCTTTTCACATTACTGAATCAGTGAGCTACTTACAGCAATATAGAGAATCAGTTACAAATAAGCCAGTAATCCTGCTGCGTAAAACCCTTTTCAAGCTACTAATAAATAAATCAGTAGAGTTCTGGGAGTGGACTTTTAACAAGACTAATACGACCTCCAGAGCGACAGGATGAAACTTTGATTTTGGATCAGTCACTCTTAATATGAAAGGACTTTTTCTGTCCACAGAAAGATGCCTTTTTAAAGCAGGGGTCCGTAACTTATCATTTAAGCTAAACGTTTAACCATTATCTCGCGTTATTGACTAGTTAAAAGCGTGCGTATAATGACAAATTTCAGAAATGCGCGGGAGAACAAGTCATAAGATGTGTAACGCCAATAACGCAAGCCGTTCACGAGATACGGATACCCAAAATTCGCTAATGCGATAAGTTACGGACCCCTGTTTTAAAGGTTAGTTGGCGAGGGATAGTTTTTGAACGTAGGCTAGATGTGTCTGTGTGCACATCTAAACCACATCCAAACTCACAAAATTGCTATTAATCGAAATTCTCGTGAGTTATACTAATTATATTTTGTTAGGAACTACTAAGAAAGAGCATCCTAAGAACTTACTAACAAAATAATTAGTATAGTAAATTTGTGAGTATTACTGCTGTATAAACAAGTTCATCGTCTATTTGCTAAATGTCAGTGACGGGCTGAGAGTGCAGATACAAATTCGTATCTACGTTGCTTAATTTGGTAGTTGATATGTTTGCCAGAATTCGGGTAGCGTAATTTTTTGTTTTAAATGGTTTTAAAGCGGTCATTTTTCTCAATCTTTTAAGTTGACACAACTTCGCGCTGGGTGCGTTCTGTGACCCAGAGGGTAGTAGGTGTGAACCGCACGACACTACCGGTTTTGCTGTGTTGTGGTTGAGAATCTTTTACCCGACTTAAAATAAGTTTTTCATACTTTCTGGTTGGGAAACAAATTTGAATACGATTGCGGTGTGCCTAAGGACGCATCCCCCCTCGATACTACATTTTCCTATTTAGAGTAAAGTTTCTCTAACGGATGAAGTTGTCCACATTATTTATTCGCAAGGATGTGTTCTTAACATTTTTTAAGCACATCAATCGTATGCAAATTTGCTTCTGAACTGGACACAAAATAATATTTTGTGCTCGCAGGCTTGACACAACTTGCAACGTTATTTCAAATATATAGAGTTACATCCGACTGACACGTGCTTAAGAACACGTCTTCGAGGAACACCTAATTGTCTTTTCCCATTTATAGTGTACGCCTGCACAAAATTCTCGGTAGTCGAGTCCCCAATGAAAATTTGGTACAGTGAGGGCTCGCTATAGTTCCGCTCTCTATACACACTAAATGAAAAAGGACAATTTTGTATCTATGAGAGATGCGTTCTTAAGCACATCTCTAGCGGATGCAAATTTGCACTTAAATTGGACACAAATAAAGTCATTTGTACCTAGTCTAGGTACATATTGTAACTTTTTCGATACAAATTTTGCAGCATCCGCTAGAGATGTGCTTAAGAACGCATCTCTCCTAGATGCAAAATTGTCCTTTCCACATTTAGAGTG
>NW_026267375.1:277050-280071 GCF_000697945.3 Frankliniella occidentalis | reverse complement strand
GAGCGGTAGAGAAGGAGTGGGGGAAGACGCTCGCTATAGTTCCGCCTCTGGCGACCCCACTCACCCACTCCAATTCTGAACCCAAGGCGGAACTATAGCGAGCGCCTACTGTACGAGGTAGTACGCAAGTGATGTCCCCCTCGCCCCGTCGCTCGTAGGCGCGCCAGTATCGCGTATCGCTGGATCAACATTGGGGGCCCTCTGGCGGCGGCCGCTTTGAGTTCCCAACTTCAAATGCGATCCGTTTCGGGGTCGGGTGCCTGTGCGATTTTTCGTTAAATCGAATAATCGAATCGATTTTTTTTAAATCGACGTCTCGATTGTCAAGGTTTGATTGTGGGAATCGATAATTGGTGGAGATTTTGACGATTACCGAAAGTTGACGCGATTGTCGATTATTGCCGATGATCGAATACTGAATCCTAAATACCGAATACTGCACTGTTAAAAATTTGGTTGTAATTTTACGACATTTTGGGGGTTAAGTTTGTTAGCGACAGGTGTTGTAATTTAACGACATTCTTGTAACGACTTTTTTGTAAAATAATCTTAATCGTTAATTAACAACAAAAATGACGTATGTTACTCTAGCCGAGGGAGCCTGGTCTTGAGTCGTAATTTTACGACTTTAGTTGTTATGGAACAGCATTTGTCGTTTATTAACGATCCAAAGTCGTTCCAGGGCGACATTTGTCGTATATTAACGACCCAAAATTGTTCCAGAACTACATTGTTCACGGTAAAAACGAAGTCCCATTTTTTGAGGGAAAAGGGAAAACTTCGAGGGAGTCAGTAACTTTGAGGGATCTTTCTTGAAAAATAAGAACGACCCTCAAAGTAAGTCACAAATTTTGAGGAAGTCCCTCAAAGTTAGGGTGGCTGCTGCTGCGCCCACCTCGCTACTTTAGAGCTTTGTAACAACTGATCAAATTGTCAGTTGGTCAAATTTTATGTGTTTCTCTTAGTTTTAGAGCTGCGGAACTCGTCCTGCAAATCACTGTTAGAAATTTCCACGGAATTTTGAACGGAATTGTCAAGAAATTTTTTTCACGGAATGTACCGTAATTTTTCCGTATTTTCTACGGAAACCATACGGAAAACCGTATTCTTAAGTTACTGATAAACCGTAATCTTTTTCGTAAAATTTTGACTTATTGATTAGGAAAAATGATAAATTGCACTGTAAGTCGAAGAATTGGATTTTGAGAGATATGAGAGCGTACAGTTATGGTTTTGCGAAAGAGGCAACAACATTAATCTCTATGGACAGCTCAATTGTTTAAACTTTTTGTTTCAAAAATTATTTAATATTTAATTTGACGCGGAAAATGTACGGGATGCACCGTTATTTGAAATACGGATAAGTCCGTATCTTTAAAATACAGTCATCCCGTTACGGTTTGGTACCGTAGTTGGAATTTACGGTGAGTTCCGTAAGAATTCCGTAATTAGCCTACGGAATTTCTAACAGTGAAGTTTGATGTGTGTACGATGAGAAAAAAACGAAACAGATTTTTTGACTGGTTTACGTGCTTACAGACGTACTTGTACACGTAAATCATTCAAAAAATCAATTTCATTTCTTCTCATTGCACACACATCAAACTTTGCAGGACGAGTTCCGCAGCTCTAAAACTAAGAGAAACACATTAAATTTGACCAACTGACAATTTTATCAGTTGTTACTAAGGTCTAAAGTAGCGAGGTGGGCACAGCAGCAGCCACGCTAACTTTGAGGGACTTCCTCAAAATTTGAGGCTTACTTTGAGGGTCGTTCTTATTTTTCAAGAAAGATCCCTCAAAGTTACTGACTTCCTCAAAGTTTTCCCTTTTCCCTCAAAAAATGGGACTTCGTTTTTACCGTGTTACAAAAGAATATATTTTTCTCAAAATGTGATTTAGAAATGAGATTAATGAAAGGAAATTAAACATGACTTTTACTGAGCTGTTATGATCATGTATGATCATATTTACCTTGTTTCTCACGTTGGGTAATTGCGACGTAGGTCACAAGCGCTACAGATCGCAGGCGCTACGGGTCACAAGCGCTACAGCGGTGGGCGCTACGGTTCGCAAGCGCTACAAGCGCTACAGCTCACGACCGCTACAGGTCGCAAGCGCTACGGGTCATAAGCACTACAGCTCACAACCGCTACGGGTCACAAGCGCTACAGCGGGAATCCGAGTGATAGGCGGAACCGACTGTAGACAGTGCCGCGAGCGAGATCAAGCCGTCGATCTCACCGTGTATGAGAGATAGGCAATGCGCTGCACCTTCGGAGAGCCTCGTTGTGGAAGTGGTGTCATGTAACTTGGTGGTTTTTGTAACGTATTAAATATCACTAAAATCTAGACCAGTTTTGAACCCCGTTTGAACTCAAAACAATTGAAGCTCTTTTCGCGTGGCCGATGACACCCACTCTGTGCTATCGAAGTACATCTCCGCCCTTTCTGTAGAAGTTGTGTTCGTTATGTCGCGGTTCGCCAAGGAAAACAACTCAGTCTACACTCTAAATGCAAAGGGACAGTTGTGTTCCTTGGAATGGAAGGTATTAGTGCACATCCAGATTAGACAGTAAATAATTAGCAACAATTCAAGGGGATTAAAATTGCGCTGAACGTTGTGAAGCCCTCTTGTAGCACAATGTTTGGTCCGTACGCTGTTTAACTCACCCTCTACTGTGAAAAAAATGTTTGTGCGTGCACGATACATTTCCCAGTCAGAAATGCAATATCGAATCGACGTTCACATTGGATTTATTGCGGACCAAAATGACGTTGAATCAACGGCATTTTGGGCCGCAAATTGACGTAATCCCGCTTAGAAATGAGTTTATCCAAATGACACTTTCGGGTATACTTTTGTAAAAAGTACACATTAGGTCTACTTAAAATATAGCAGATTGGAACCACACCACTTTCGTGACACTTTAGGCAAACTTTTTTCATACCTTTTGTATACTTTTTTTACACTTTTGAGACACTTTGGCCTGTCACTTTTTTAGCTCTTTTTTTCTGTGC
>NW_026267375.1:270341-272668 GCF_000697945.3 Frankliniella occidentalis | reverse complement strand
GAGCCACTCCGTTGTTTGTTCCGACCGGACACGGGAAAAAATAGGGTTGTCAAGAAACGCTAGTCAATTAATTTTACCTGTTTCTTTTGACAGTAGTAGTAGTAGTAACTTACAACTACTTTGTCATCAATTTACAAATGACTCGTATTTTAACAAGCGTATAGTCGTTTTTAATAAAACAAAATCTTTTGTTATAAGACGAGCGTGTTGTAATAATACAACATCCCAATCGTTTAGATTTCAACGACATATTCATCGTTTAAAAAAAAAAAACAACTTGAATTGTAATTTAACAATCTTGTCGAACCAAACAAGCTGGGCCCGCTCTTCCGCCAAACCAAGTTGCCAGCTCCGCTTCGCTCCACCGGCAACTCGGTTCGGCAGGGAGCGGGCCCAGCTTGGCCTGCCGGCGGCGTTTGGGACGGGCCTTCGGCCCGTCCCTTCTGAATTTTTATGGTGTAATACATCTTCTATCCGAAAACGGGCCTTGGCCCGTTTGAGTGACGGCTCGCTTCGAACCATCTTTTTGCCAGGTACCTTTTCTGTCTACTTCGTAAGTAAAACTCAACAAACGAAGTATTCTTTTCATACGCTGAACATCTTTGGCTGTGTGTGCCGCAGTTTGTAGAATACATGCAAGTTATGCTGAAATTTTAAGTTATTGATGTTAGCTTATGAATCCAATATCACACCTATGAAAATGTACATAAGACTAGACCTAGAAGTTAAATATACTTCCAGGCATACTCTGAATGACACCGAACGTGTTCAAACAACAAAAAACTAAATTTGTTTTTTTTTTGCATGAAAGTGTACACGTTTTATTAATGATGTGCCACCATAAAATAAGCCCACTCTTCTGCTTAGAAGAAAATTTTGAACCGGCCGCATACTTCTCAGACAGAAGTGTACTTCTGAAAAAATAAAAATATTTCTGTTTTGGCCATTTTGGTGAGAGAAACTCCATCTATCGCCTAAACGGTGAGAGATAGAGCCAAACGGACGAAATTTTAACCCACAGGGCTCTATTTTCAGAAGTTACCCCCTAGGAAACCATCAAATATTTTCTAAACTTGATATATTGTTTCGGGGTCAGTTTTGTCAGAAAAACTCCCTCTAGCGCCTAAACGGTGAGAGATAGAGCCAAACGGACGAAATTTTAGCCCATAGGGTTCTACTGTCCCAAGTTACCCCTTTAGGAAACCATCGAATATTTTCTAAACTTAATATATTGTTTTCGGGCCACTTTTGTCAGAAAAACTCCCTCTAGCGCCTAAACGGTGAGAGATAGAGCCAAACGGACGAAATTTTAGCCAAAAGGGTTCTACTTTCACGAGTTACCCCTCAGGAGACAATAAAAAAAATATTTTTTTTCCACTTCTTGGACCAACCCCTATTTCTTTGTTACCCCCTCAGACCCACTCAGGGGTGGTTGCCAGGATTTGCACCAACCGTTTCGTTGTCCAGAAGTGACAACAATAATACCCTGAAAATTTCAGACCTCTAGCTCACGCCCTTCTTGGGGAACGGACAGACGGACAGACAGACAGACACAGAGGCGATGGCATAAGCCCGCTTATATAGCTTTTAAGCAAAAGAGCGGGCTAAAAATGTCGTAAATTTACAACTTTTTTTAACAGTGTGATTAAAGGTCATTCCCATTCAAAGAGCGAATACATTATTGACAACTGAGATCCATTGGTGCTCATCAGACGCCTCCATCTTCATTTGCCTTTAAAAATGTTGAAAGAAAATGACCCAATTAGTTAGATATTTTTTTAATAGACATTTGCTGAAAGCTTTAATTTATAATTTCAATTTGAATCAATGTTCCCTATTCTCCTTTGCTTTGCAAAGTGTTTATTGAACACCTTGTCCTTTCTTTTACTTCGAAAAGTTTTTATCTCACTCCCACTCTTTCAGGAAGAACGGTTCGACGCAAAAAATGTTATTTGACCAGAAACCATCCTAAATTGACAGTCTTGAATTCAACGATACTTCCGATAAATTGAATTTGGTGATTAATTGGACGTGATTTTGGCTTTCGATTAACCAATTCATCGGTTCTATTCGATTAATCGTCTGACAAACCGATTGTCTATTTCCAACATCGGAATTGAACCGCGTATCGATTATTTTCATAATCGATCGATTACGATCAATTTCAATAATCGCACAGGCCTAGCATTGTCTGGTGACGCCCACATTTTGCACAGGGTCAATACGATTTGTAGAGAGTGCAACCTCTGAAATCGCTGACGTCGACCTTCTTTTTTAGCCCGCCCTTCTGCTTTTAAAAAAGCATTAAAGCGGGCTTATGCAACCGC
>NW_026267375.1:264092-269679 GCF_000697945.3 Frankliniella occidentalis | reverse complement strand
ATGCACTTCAGTAAATCGCGAGACTGAAATGGTCGGGCCGAAGGCCCGACCATCGCCGCCGGCAGGCCAAGCAGGCCCGGCCCCTGCCGAACGGAGTTGCCGGCGCAGCGAAGTGGAGCTGGCAACTCCGTTTTGCGGAAGGGCGGGCCTGCTTGTTGGTACGTGCTACTGCTGACTGACTACATAGTAGCGACTCATAGACTCACCATCTGGCCTCCGGTGGCGCTGACCGCGCCCCCCGTGGCCAGGTGTGTACCGCGTTTTTGCTAGTCGAGAACATCTTATTCATCAATGCGGATGATCCCTCGGATCCGGATCATGCTGAATAAGTATGACTACACTAAATCTGAAAGGACTTTAATTGTCCATAGAAAGACGCGTTTTTTTCACATCTTTACCTGATACAAATTTGAATCTAGCAAGTGACGAATTTGCATCTTAATGGTGGACAAAAAATTATTGTCTAGAAAAGTGATTTCGTCACTTTCTGGATTCGTGCACAAAAATGCGTCTTTTATTCACGGACAATAAAAGTCCTTTCAGATTTAGTGTGACGGCTGGTCGATGTTTCTAATTTTGATTGCAGATCATTCACTGCTGCAGCGATAAACATGACCGAGGTGGTACACAGTACGGTGATCTCCAGAAGCTGCACGACCAGTCCCATCCTCGTGATAAGGCGGCCGTTATGGCAAGCGCAGAGATCATTGGCATGACAACGACGCGGGCCTCCTGCGTAAGGACTGATCTTGACAGGCTAGAAGTTAAAATTGGTAAGGGTTTGCCGAACACTTTACCTACAGAGTTTTATGGGGAAATGATACATTTGGGATTCACATTAAAGCCTCATGTATGTTTTGGGCTACAGCAGCATTTTTCACAACCCTAATGCGGGACCGTGTCCCCCCTGTGATAGTCATAGATTTCAATGATGCTTTAAACTGAGTTAATTGCACCCATAGACATTGTTTTACACTCGTTTTAGCTGCCTGTATTGTATAGCTTTCCAAGATTTTTCTAATCTTAGGAACAAAATTGCATCCAGATCTGGATGTGCACGGAAACATTTCCTTTTTAGGAACAAATCTGTCCTTTTACTGAGTCTTACAAAAGAAAATATGTGTCTGTTGCAGTAATCGTCGAGGAGGCAGCTGAAGCGCTTGAATGTCACATTTTAGCTGCAATTCCAATTGGCGCTCAGCATCTAATTCAGATTGGCAAGTTTCTTTTCTCTTTCACATTATCTTCATTTTTGTAAACTTTTGCAAATAATATTTTCTCATATTATTAATGATTGATAGTAATGAGCATGCAGCCTTTAAACCGAGGGGTCTACAACTCGTATAGTCAAAAGTACACGACCCTATAATCACTTATAATCACGTCTATAATCCATCATCTTTTATAATCATTATCTATAATCTATAATCATTCTATAATCTTATAATTTCTTAAAATCTTTTGTATAATCAGTGACATTTTTGTACAAAATAACTTCACAAAGTCAAAATATCACTAGTAAATGAAGAAAGAGAACTATCTTGGGAGCTGGGAGCGATGGTGTGGACAAGTCTGACTGAGTGTATGAGTGTATGAGATTAGTTCTTTCCCTAATCCACCAAAAGTTTCGAATCTGTTAACCGATTTTGGGTTTTGACTCGAAAATAAAGGGTATTCATGAAGTATGATCCCACTCCAAATCTTAACTCTGAGTCTCAAACTGTTTAGGAGATATAAATACCCAAAATTTTGAGGCAAAAACTGCGTATTTGAGTGGGGGTATAGGTAATACTCCATGCATCTTTGCAATAAAGACAATACTGACTACACCATTGGAAAGAGAATTGAAAACTGATTCCAAACCAAGCTAAAGATTGGATTTTTGTTTCTTACCCTTTGATCAAATATATCAAAAGATTTTAGGAGAACATCGTAACTCTCATAACAAAAATAGATAGTGTTTAATTGTCACCAAACTTGCAACTTCCCAAGGTCCCTTAACATTCTCTAATTTTAAGGAAAGAAAATATTCAAATTTTGAAAAAAAAAAAAAAAATATAGCTTCTTTTTGTTAAATACTATAAAAAAATATTTGTCCTAAATTTGAATATTATCTTTCTTTAAAAATCAGAGAATGTCAGTCAAGAAACACGCTAAAAAGGCAAATCGTTAAATTAAGCGTTTTCGGATGTAACCCAAGTAAGGCCCATTGGTCGGATCTGCTCGAAAAAAATATTCGGAGGTGCGTTAATGCTTTCTGAAGCCGACGACTTGCATGATTAGGGTCTAACTCAAATAGGCTCGTTGGGAGACGAGAAAAACTACCTGTCCTTCATAAAGGACAAGGGCCGTATGGGTATAGAAAATATGACGATCCCTAAAATGCGGACTTTTTGATCAAAGTTGGTGTCAGTGTGTAGGTCTCGACTCAAATTTAAGAAATATGAAAAAAAACAATCGCAGTTTTGCCCTTGGGGACCGGGAAATGGGATAAACCGCCTAAAGGTTCGTCTCCCTCAATCGGATTCGGGCCCGTTTTCATCGATATCTGTGAGAAAAGTTTAGGTCGGATTTTGTTATTTTTATTCAAGAAATGGGTTTACCTACCAGGTGGTTGCAGGCTATCAACTAAAGAAGGTCGTGGTCATCACATTGCGTCGGCAATAGGTGGCCAAAAGTAAGGAAAAGTGTATAAAGCTTACGTCCTTTATAAATGACACTGGGCCCGAGGGGATAGTGTGGATGCCAATCGCCCTCCGAGGCGCCGAATTTGAACGGAAATTGATTTGTACCCACCCCACCAAGACATCAAAAAATCAAATAATACAAGTCACTTGAGAACAAGCAGGCCCACCCTTCCGCCAAACGAATTTGCCAGCTCCGCTTCGCTCCGCCGGCAACTCCGTTCGGCAGGGGCCGGGCCTGCTTGGCCTGCCGGTGGCGATGGTCGGGCCTGCGGCTGAAGAACATAATCAAATGATGTAGCGGGCCTTCGGCCCGCTTAAATTGTAATTCAAAGTGTGATGCTTTTCACACATTTTCGTGTGATAAAACGCCCCGTGTGATTCCCACGATTTATCACTCCTGGGGAAGGGGTCAATTTTTGCCACAAATTTTATGTGATGCCTATTGCAAAATAATGCGATTATTTCGGATTTCCTACAAAACGGCGTGAATGCACATTGCACAAAACTGTGATACATAAAAGTATCGCTCAAATGAGTGATGGTCATCACAAATATAAGCAATGAATTTAATGTTGTACTCTTCCTGCGATGATCATCACAACATCGCGCAATATTTCTGTATCACAGAAAACGTGTAGTCTGTATCACACTCTGATTTACAGTGTCGTCCTTGAGTTTGCCCCGTAGACACGAGAAAGGGATGTAACGGTGAAGCACCCGACTACAACCCACCCTTATGCTTAGAAAACGTTTTTTGGGTTAGGGGGAGAGTTTCTTTCCTATTTTGCGGTTTTTAGACCTTTTTTACAACTTATGTTCACTACAGCAATTTTTAGCTTATTTTCGTCAAAAAAGACCCTCTAGCGCCTAAACGGTTAGAGATACAGCCAAACGGACGAAAGGCAGAGGCCTCTACTTTTACGAGTTACCCCTTAGGAGAACATAGAAAAACATACTTTTCGGGAGAATTTTTGATCCTTGGATACCCCCATTCACACCCTTAGGGGTGGTTGCAAGAATTTGCCGTAGGCGTTTCGTTCTCTAGGAGTAGACCTTAAGATACACTGAAAATATCAAGTCTCTAGCACATCTCCTTCTAGTGGAACATACAGACACACAGACAGACAGACACGGCGAGGTCGTTTGCGCCAATCGGCTCCGGGCCCGTTTTCGGCGGCGTCTGTGAGAAATGTTAAGGTCGGAAATGTATTTTTTTCTCGATTTTTGGGCTTACCAACCAGGGATTTGCCGGCCTGCTCTTAACTGCAAAAGGTCGTTGCTATCAAATTGCGTCGGCAATAGGGGCCCGCCGAAAACGGCCCCGGAGCCGATTTGAGGAGACGAACCTTTAGACGGTTTATCCGGGATTATCCTATTTCCCAGTTCCCAAGGGCAAAAGTGCGATTTTTTTTTCCATATTCCTTTCACTTGAGTCGAGACCACACAATGACACCAATTTTGATCAATAAGTCCGCATTTTAAGGATCGTCAAATTTTCTATACCCTTACGGCCCTTGCCCTTTAGAAAGGCCAAGTCTGGAACTACGTTATTTTACGGCTGAATTACGGATTTCTTTGTTGTTCTCGTCTATTTAGGATCAAAATAACAAGAATTTCAAGTAAAATAGTTATTTTGATCGCAGCTTCTGGTCACGGTCCTTTAAGGGTTAAAGAGAAAATAAGTAGGGTGAAGGGGCCGTGTTTTTGCCTAGATATATGATTTGAATTTTTGTTCAGTCACCTGTTCACCATATGCATTTTTGCAACTACTTAGTAAAAAATTGGCACCTTTCTGGTGGCAAAGTTTTATTCTTTTCTCTAAATATAATAATACGAACTAGTCATTTTCATTATTTGTATTTCTTTCAGACGTGTCTATAAACAATCAGCTAGAAAAACTGAAATTTACCTGAACTTTTTATTTAGTTCTTTGGTTTCTGGTATCATTGAAGGAACCGTCTTTAACCGACCTGTAAAATCTCTCCGATTTTTAACACCCCGAATCTGACCATTGTTGCGATGTGCCGTATTAGCCCACATAGCACACATGTCGCGAACTTGTTTGTCTTTCATCGCTTTCGTCGGTCTTGCAAGGGACCCCAACAGTCTAAATGTCAAGGGACAATTTTTGTCCGTCGCAAGATGCGTCTGTGTGCACGTCTTGCTAGACGCAATTTTGAATCCTACATGTTGACAAATTTGTATCTTCTGCTGGACAAGTTTTTATTTTGTCCAACTGAAGATATACATTTGTCAACATTGCATCTTGCAAGATGTGCACACAGACGCATCTTGCTACGAACATAAATTAATTGGCCCTTGACATTTTGAGTAATGTGTAAACTCCCAACTTTCATTCTCCTTTGGGAAATCGTTGGTCTAAATGTGTCATCGAATGAAACGTCAAAATTTTTTCCTTAAGGGGGCATCCCTAGTGTAGCGAGCCTAAAATAGGGATGATTTCCGTAATTAATTTTAGAGAACCTATAGTTTTTGAAAACAAAACCGAGCATATATCGTTTTGTAGCGCATACTTTTGACTTTAAAACGCAATGTGTATGACGTCGATACGCCTACCCGAAGCTGCGATATCCCCTGTTGAAAACGGCACTGCAGCGTTGTCGTCTTGTCATGGTGTACCGGATTCCGGCCACACTGTTGGGCCGTTCAGGTTACGATTTTTAGCCCGCCCTTCTGCTTTTAAAAAAGCATTAAAGCGGGCTTATGCAACCGCTCTCGTGTCTGTCTGTCCGTCTGTCCGTCTGTCGTCCGTGTAAGAGGAAGGCGATGAGCTGGAGGTCTACAAATTTCAGGGTATCTTAGGGGTCACTCCTGGACAACGAAACGCCTGGTGCAAATCCTGGCAACCACCCCTAAGGGGGTGAAAGGGGGTAACAAAG
>NW_026267375.1:260610-262447 GCF_000697945.3 Frankliniella occidentalis | reverse complement strand
TAGTAAATTTCCTATACATATTAAGGAAAATATGCCCACCAGACACGTATTGGAATTTTCCCATACATTTCTAGGGATTTGCCTATACACTTGGTACTTTTCCCATACACATCTTCCCAAATAGGAAAATTCCTATACATTTATAGGAATTTTCACTTCCGATACGATGTATAGGAAATTTCCTATACATGCGTATAGTAGAATTCCCAACATTTTTTACAGTGAATGTATCTGCAGCAATTCACAAATACATGTATAGGAATTTTCCTATACATGCGTGTGATAATTGTACCATACGTGATGGTAGTCTTACCATGCAAGTATAGGAATTTTCCTATACCCCTGTGTAGGATATGTACTATGTGTGTGTGGCATTATCCCTACACATGTATAGGAATTCTCCTATACACCCGATGCTCTTTCAAAAAAGAAAAAGTTTTTTTAACCACTCCCGGGTGGAAGGATCTGTAGTTCGAACCGTCTTTGAAAACCGTAGTTCAACTTCTTCGAAATCCGAAGTTAAAAACCAGTATAAGTAAAGTTGCTCTTGGTTTTAGCTCATACTTAAGTACAATGTAAACGGAAGTTCAAACAACGAAATAAATACAGTTCAAGTGCAGCTGTATTCACTGCAGTTTAAATGCAGTTTTCTGTAGTTGAACTGCATCTAAACTGCAGAAAACTGTGTCAAAACTATAGTTTAACTCTACGGATTTCGCATGGCACACAGTTTTACCATAGTTTTCACCTAGCTTGGCGGAGTTCCCGCACCCCGCACTGTTCCGACTGAAGTTTTCACCGCAGTACAACTTTACTTTAGCTATAAATTTGTCGGAGAGCTATGTTCACTTCAAAGTTGTGTTCGAACGCATACTATGTATAATTTCAAAATTCATTTTCCCCTCCTTTTGGGACACTTTTCTCCTCCTTCCCTCCTCCTCTCCTCCTTCTCCCTTGTTAACATAGTAATTTCAGAGCTTTGTACCTTACCGAATGTTGAAGTTGAAGCGGACGTTCACGCGACTCGAACCTCGAACCTCGGAGCTGGGAACCCGATACGCTGACCACTGAGCCACCGCGCCACCATACTAGTAGCCATGCGGTAACTTGATGTTATGCGAAGGGTCCCAGCCCGACGGCCGACCGAGTCGGAATACAGTTGAACTACAGTTAAAACCTAGTTCCACCCCAGTTAACTCACTTAACTCTGTTGTCACTGTGTTTTCCGCTCCAAAATAACCTACTTGTTAAAGACATATTCCTTCATATCTCTTTCACGGAAATATTTTTGGAAGGCAAGTAAAAGAGTCCAGCAGGAAGCAGAACGTGGCTGGTCTCTTACTAGTACGCTTGTTAAGCCTCAAAAAAGGGCCTGAGCTTTCACTTCAGCGTAGAGAAAAACCGTTTGGAGGGTATGTAGTACATACCCATAGGACACTTTTAAGAAGTGGTGCCCAAGCCTACTCCGCGTGGGGACCGCTCTACGGAAGGTTGCATACCCAGCAGGGGCATGGCTTAAAAACCGCCTACATCATGGTTTTTCGACCGCGAAGGGGTGGCAATGTATTCTCTCATGTAAACTGCACTAGAAAATTACTTGCCGAAAGTGATTAAAGCAGGTTGCCTACCTCTAGGCGTCAAAATATCACTAAAACCATAAAAATACATTAAAACGTGGGGTTTTGTTTAATTCACCCGCTTCGGAGTGTCTCTTCATGAATGTGCGCACGTGCGCGCGCGTTGTGTGCGTGCTTGTGTAGGGCACCGGTGGGGTGGGCTTAAGTCAGTTTTTTCGGGTGTTAAAGGGTTGGTATTTCCCAAAGAAGTTCTGGAAATC
>NW_026267375.1:242585-258925 GCF_000697945.3 Frankliniella occidentalis | reverse complement strand
TGCCCCTGCTGGGTATGCAACCCTCCGTAGAGCGGTCCCCACGCGGAGTAGGCTTGGGCACCACTTCTTAAAAGTGTCCTATGGGTTTGTACTACATACCCTCCAAACGGTTTTTCTCTACGGGAAAGTGAAAGCTCGGTTGGCTTAACAAGCGTACTATACACCGGTAGTGGACTTAAGCCTCCGTTATGAAAATATGGTAATGCATGTGTAGAGATCCAGCAGCAAAGTTGTTAATAATCAATATAACTCAGTGTTAAGGACAAGCAGTGCAATTTAAGTGCATTTAAATTATGGTATAGACAACAGTATTCACCTACAGTTGGATTCACACTTCTAAATGCACCTTGAAATGCAAACTTGAATGCACATTAACTACGACAAGAGTGCAGAGTACACTCCATTTAACTACTGTAAGTGACACTGCAGTGTCTGAGTACTCTTTAACTCAACATAAACAACGCTCTTGAACTATAGATCGATATGTAGAACCAACGCATAATGCGACAGCAAAGAAAACACAGTACAACTACAGTTTAAAACACAGTTCGTAACACAGTTTGCGATGCACCCGGACTTGAAGTTTTATTCGCATCAATGCACAGTTTAAGTCCTCTTTGTATTGCAGTCTGAAAGTATAGTTCGACCACTACAGTTACAACTTCAGTCAAACTATAGATCCGGGGAAGCTTCCCCGCCGTTTGCCCCCGTTCCTTGTCGCCTTCCTACCGCCTTTCGGTAGTTTCAATTAAGTAAGTGAGCATTGATGTAATTATGTAATACCTTACCGGATGGAGAGTTGAACGTGGGACTTCTGGATTGCGATCTCGTCACGCTGACCTCTAGACCATACGGAGACTTGTTGGGATGCGTGCCCCAACAACCCCGGTTCATCCCAGAGCCGCGCGCCGCCCCTCGCTGGGCCATTCCCAGAGGGTCAGCCAGGTGTCAGCGCGGTGCCGGGGCTAGCCCACGGCTTTGGGGATTTACTCCTAGATGTTTTGATGTCGAGTTTTGAATTTTACTGCCTGCCCTGACTTGAAATTCGATTATCAGAGTTTTAACTGCTGAATAGACTCTAAATGTGTCCAACCCTGTGTGGTGTGGCGTCAGGCGTCAGAAATAACCTCATAAAATGACCGCGCAGACCAAGATATTTAAGGTTAAAGGGGTAAAAGGTGTGCATATCTTTACCCGTTCTTTAAATTCCAAACATTGTATAAGAAAATTGTCATCATCTAGTAAATTTTCTATACAAATGAAGGAAAATATGACTACCAGACACGTATCGGAATTTTCCCATACATTTCTGGAGATTTTCCTATACTCTTTGTACTTTTCCCATACACATCTTCCCAAACGGGAAAATTCCTATACATTTATAGGAATTTTCACTTCCACTAAATCAGGCAAACTTTTCTCTGGGTGTAACACTTGTAGGTATGGCATGAGCTAGGATATCTGGAATCGGTCACCTCCTTCCCTTCATCCCGAAAATAAAAAATAAAAACTATGAGAGTTTTAGCTTTTTTCGATATGACAACTTTCAGCTGCTCGAAATAATAGTAAAAATTATCCGATCGCAAATATCCTAGTTCATATGCCATAACTACGTTCATACGGAGTCTGAAAATTCTTTGTTGGACTGTGTCAGACCAACGGCTCGACTTTAAATAGGTACACCATGACAAGACGACAACGCCGAATTGCCGTTTTCAACAGGGGATATCGCAGCTTTGGGAAGGAATCGACGTCATACACATTGCGTTTTAAAGCTAAAAGTATGCGCTACAAAACGGTTGACTCGGTTTTGTTTTTAAAACTATGGGTTCTCTAAAATTAATTACGCAAATCACCCTTAGTTTAAGCCCGCTACACTAGGATGCCATCTTAAATTTATATCCATGTGTCATTTTGGGCATTCGTTACGTAAGCTGCTATTTCAACTATTTTTTTAAATTTTCAACATCCCGTTTTTTACATTTCTTTGGACGAAAATTTCGTCCCTCTCGCTCTGTCTGTTGCCGTTTGAGCGCTACCGCCATGTTTCAGAGGGGAAATGTACGAGTATCACCAGGGCTTAAGAGCAGCGGTTGTGAAAAGCAGTCCCACAAAAGAATGTTATAAAACAAAAGTTGTAGAAAAATGTGAGACTTTCAACCCTTATCTTATATCAGTTTTTGTGGGACTGCTTTTTACACTTGGTGTTGTTCCCTTGTTAGCTTGTTAACCTATACCTCACTTGCCTGCTACAGGGGACCATAGGCAGTTGCGCCCCATCTGCGCCCACGAGGGCCTCGCCCGGACCTACAACCTGGACCTGTCATTGTTTGAACGGCTCGTCAACAATGGCGCAGATGTGCCGATGCTGAGTGAGCAGCGACGCATGCGGCCCTGCATCGCGGACCTTGTCCGAATAATCTACCCTAATTTGACCGATCACGCCTGCACGCTGCGCCGGCCGCGTGTGCGCGGCGTTGACGCCGGCGATCCTGTATTTTTCATGAACCACGGCAACGTGGAAAAAAAGGTAATACGAATTGGCTCTCTAAATCTTACTTGTACACTTAAAATTGCTAGGAACTTTTTAGCAAATAACAGGGTATATAAGGGGCCCAGTGGTCGACAGTACACCTGGTCGACAATTTCAACTTTGCGTCCGATTTCTGACGAATTAGTTGACAGCAGCATTTCCCGCGTTCGGGTGGTTTGTAGTGCACTATTGAGAACACAATGCACTTGTCGCCAAGTCTGTGTGACTGCTCGGTGCTCGGAGCCGACAATGAGAGGAAGCGCTCCTCGCAAAACGCTGCTCGCTGCTTGCAGCGTCTCACTGAACCCTTACTTCCTAGCTGCGGCACTAGAGGGCATAGGTGATTTTAAGTTCGTTCATCACACCACTAACAAGTTTACCTTTTCAGGTGCAAATCTCCGATTTCGTTGAAAAATTTGAAGGTTATTTATTAAGAGATCGGATAGCACTTGAAATCTTTCGTAAACCTCACAATTACATTGTAATTCGAAGTGAGATACTTTCCACACATTTTCGTGCGATAAAACGCCCCGTGTGATTCCCACGATTTATCACTCCTGGGGAAGGGGTCAATTTTTATCACAAATTTTATGTGATGCCTATTGCAAAATAATGCGATGATTTCGGATTTCCTACCAAACGGTGTGAATGCACATCGCACAAAACTGTGATACATAAAAGTATCGCTCAAATGAGTGATGGTCATCACAAATATAAGCAATGAATTTAATGTTGTACCTTTCCTGCGATGATCATCACAACATCGTGCAATATTTCTGTATCACAGAAAACGTGTCGTCTGTATCATACTCTGATTTACAGTGTAGTGTTTTCCTATAAGGGGCAGGTTTAAGGTTGTTGAAAAAGATATTTTTTTTTTGAAAATGTCAAGCAGTGTTCTTAAGGGTAACGCGTCAAAGTAGCGTTTTTGAAGAAAAAAAATGTCCGTGTTGCTCTATTTCTTACCGTTTAGGCGGTAGCACTGTAATTCGAAGTGTGATACTTTTCGGTGTGACGCATATTGCAAAAAATGATGATACTTCGAAGTGTCGCTCGAGTAAGTGATGGTCATCACAAGTATAAGCAATGAATTTAATATTATACTTTTTCTGCGATGACCATCACAACATCGTGCAATATTTCTGAATCACCGAAAACATGCAGTCAGTATCACACTCTGATTTACAGGGTATTGTGCACTAGAACGTGAAAGAGCACTTGAGTGATAAGCAACAGGCCCTGAGACACGACCACGGTCAATCTAAAAGGACTTTTATCGTCCATAGCAAGACGCGTTTTTGTGCACATATCAACCGGATAAGAATGGAATCTATATCAAGTGAGGTATTTGCATATTTATGATGGACAAAAAAATTATTGTCCAGAAGAAGCATGAAAATTTTTCACTTGCCGGATTCAATTCCGCATCCGATTGAGATGTGGACTAAAACGCGTCTTTCTGTGGACACTAAAAGTCCTTTCAGATCTAGACTGACTATTTTATTGCTCATTCAACAGTGCCTCATAGATTAAGTCATTTATTAAGATGTTCCTAATTTTATTTTGTGTAAGAAGCAACACACTAACTGTAAGTGTAAAAGAACTTTGTTTTGTACCTTAAACTAGCAACAAAATGTTTGTCCACATCCGCAGACAAGAGATCTATACCGGGTGATTCAGAGCACGCGCAGCCGTGTTGCGGGTTTGCCTATCGTCGACTCTGCGGGAGCACGGATGGGAGGTGAGGTGAGGGGTCCCCTCCTCACCTCTCACCGCGCCCGCCGAGTCGACGATAGGCAAACCCGCCACACGGCGGCGCGTGCTCTGAATCACCCAGTACAAAACCGTGTCACTTATTAGACCTATTGTGTCATTAGAAGGGACAAAATGTTACATATAAGACTTGTTCCTTCCTTTGAAACAAATTTGTCCATTATAAGAGAATAAGAAAATTGAGAATTGTCCTTTTTAACGAAACAACTTTGTCTATCTTTGGTAGATGCGTGTAAACCCGTTCCCATACGTTATGGACCGAATTGTTCTTTTACATTTAGAGTGCATGCGTTTTACTGGTTTTGTATGTTTAGGAAAGTAAAGGATACTCCAACCGAGCTGAAGCCGAGATCGCAGTGGAACTTGCCAACTATCTTGTTGTCCAAGGGTACGACGTTGAAAAAATCACCATCTTAACAACCTACAGGAAACAGCTCAGAATAATCTTGCAACTGGTACGAAACTAGTGTTTACATTTTGTTTTTACAAAATATGTTAGACACTACTCGAGGAGGAAATCACTCAAGGAAGAGAGTACGAATACTCAGGAAACCGCTGGAAACTCAAGTGTCGTACAACATCACAGTTCCAGCTACAGTACTACAGGCCCTGTCTGACAGTTATTAGAGCTGGGCAGTATGCGACACTGTAACACATGCCCGACGCGAAATTTCCTGTACGCAACTGGATTGCTTTTAGCTTTTAGTACGTTGTGACAAACCTATAACGTACTAGGTGGAGAGAGCGCGCTAAGTTCGGGCACACTCGCAACTAGTACGTTCGCGAGTGGTTCGCGCAGGGTCGCCGACATGACAGGTGGAGAGAGTCGCAACTAGTACGTTTGACGAATTCAGACCGAACATAGTTCGTTTTCCTGTGGTACGCTTGCAGTGCGCTGGGTGTTTACTGTAAATTGCTTACGAATTTAATGCTTCGCAACGTTACGATCAACTTTTGTTCTTTGTGTCGCAAAGAAATTTCTTTGTATTTCAAAGCGATTGTTTGTAAGGCTAGGAAGGTTCTTACGAAGAATCGGTTTGTATTACGAACTATTTGTTTGTAAGCTTACGAACAGTTAGTTCGTAATACAACGCTTCAAAATCCTTCGTTAGCTACGAAGGTTTCACGGTAATAGAAGTTTCTTATATTTCAAGACCCGCTCTTGGACGCCATTGGCGGCCTACATAAGATCCAAGACCGGATCTTGAAATACAAGAAACTTGTTTTATTTTATCGTGTTTGGTTTGCATTACGATCCTATTGTTTGTAAGAGGCATTCCAAACTAGATTCATTAAAATAAAGGTGACCCCTTGGGAAAAAATTGCCCTAAAATTAGTCCCTATTATGATACATTTTCCTGATTTTTTTGAGCTCTGTAGCTCAAACGGTTCAGAAGTTATGGGCATTTGAAGTTTTTTAAGGGGTTTTCACTGAAATTTCGTAAAAATGTCCGTTGTCGGAGCCAGGACGCTCTAGGATTCGATCATGCATGTCCCGGGACGTAAAATGATCTTAGGAATCCGATTCCGGCCTCAGTATGGGCGTTCCTAAACTCCTTATTCCCCCAAAACGCAACATTTCGTTCTTCGAGCAAATAAACCTATTTCGGGTCAGATTTTTGTATTTCCGCCCTATACCAAAGCACACAGGTTTTAGAACAATCGCGTAGGAAGGCATCTAAAGGTTATATCTTCCTCTACAGAAAGCAATTTTTTTGGCGTCCGTAGCTGCACTCGTTTCGGAGTTACGGCAGTTTGAGTATGGACGTGATTTTGATGCGAAATAGGGACATATGAACCTATTTTGGATCAGCTTGGGATCAAGTTGGCGATTTTGCCATCTTGTAGCCTGACAGAAGTCGGCTCTAGAAGCAATCAAGATTTTGGTCCACAGTCCACAAGGTCTGTGAAACATTGCCTGATCCGAAATAAGCATGTGCACCTAATTCGGATCAAAGGAAACTAATAATTAAGAATACCGACCAGCAACATATTTGGCAGTAGTTTTTAAGTAGAATAAGTGAAAAAGACGAGTAAACGTCATATTCTTGATCTGCTGGAATGCCTATTGCGGGAGATCGAGATTATATAAGTGTATTTTTGACTAAATTGACATAAAATGCAGTGAAACTGGCAAATATGGTCCTGGACTGTCCTGGATGACCAAGCATGGATCCTAAAGCAACCCTTTGAAATATCCTGTGACAGAACAAAGTAATAGTGAGCACCAAAAAAGTTTCGACTAGCATTAAATCGAAGCTGCTCGCAAAACTCGACTTAAGAAGTTGTGACTTTAACCCGTTTTAACCTCTCCCGGCGTTTTAACCTGACATGATATAAGATCGAATCCACGTTTGAAACGTGTTCTCTGGGCCTTCAAATAAAGATTGATACCTGGGTTAACGCGAAATTATGCGTACATACCAAGTAATGTCGATTTGATTACACCACAACATTCTCCCACCTCCTAAACAATGAATTTTCATGTTCAATTCGGCCGCGCGGGCCGCTTGGGCCGCACTAGGACGAAGCGATGGTATTTTCTTGTCGAAAACGACAAACCTTTTCACCAAAAAAATTAAAACCCATACATTTTAGCGAGGGAGCGTGTGTAGGTCTTATTGATCCGAACTAGGGGCTGATCCGAAATAGGTTCAGTCGCTCTAAATCATGCGTTTTGGCGAGCTTAGAAGGGGTACTTCCCCATAATTTTTTGACCTTCTCAGGGCTTAAATTGAAAGTTAGTTACTATATCTTTTGGATAAGAGGGGTGAATCATGTGGGACCGAACGTAGATTTCACGCTACAGGCTGACGAAAGCCGAAAAATCGTGAATTTGGCTAACAGGGTTGTTACAGGTCATGAGGGGGAAAAAATCGAGTCATGGAAAAGTCAGGGAAATCAATTGCAGAGTCATGGAAAATTACCCAGGTCGAACACAATTGTCAAAAACTCGTCAATGACCCTCATTTATGTCAAAATGAGCTCATTCTGGCTACCTAGGCGCAGTAAATTTTGACGATGAGGGTCAAAAGACGTCATTTTGACATCATTTTGACAAACGTGTTCTACCTTGGTGAAAAATTAGGAAATTGCAAAATTTGCTTTCGTTTCTAAGCTCCCGCGGGCCTTTACAATAGTCGAATTTATTGTTTAACATCCTTTTTTTCTTTCGCTCGCGAGTATTTCTATTGATTCTTCCGTATATTCATGTGTGTACACACTTTCATCAAGAATATCAAAGCAAATGTAAGTACAGCACCCAAACTCTGCACTCACGTTTGCTGGCTAAAATTTTTGTATCCTTTTCGTCGGTATGGAAGTTTGGTCGCCACAGTAGAGTCGGCACCGTTCCTAAGCGAGATGGATCTGGGTAATCTAGGGCGCATTTGAAATCGCTCAGCTTGGAGAATATTTCACAAATTGTCGTGCTCGCTTCGTTTGTACTTAGCCCTTTTCGAGTCAGCAGCGTCAACCAAAAGTGGCCAGCAAACCCCTCATATGCGATTCAAAGGTACGGTGCACCAATTTGGGCAGGTAAAAAGGGGCCCTCTGTCTAGGTAAAATTCGAGCTAAAACGTCACTTAAGGGACCGGGAAAACCCGGAAGGTGCCCACCCTGTAAATGAACGCATTCACAGGGCCGTAACAAGATTTCAGCTAACAACAAATAAATATTTTTTGGGTTGAAAGTCATAGAAAACGTCCAGTTCGTCCAGTTTGGGTCCAGTTGGGTCCCAGAAGGACCCAAAATTTTGCAATATGATCAGGACTTCAAAAGGCGCACTTTTAGATGGTCACTAAAACACCAAATTTTGGGCCCCACAATTCTAGGCCAAAGCGGGTTCCATGCGATACAAATATTAATAGGCGGCTACATGTAGGCAGCAGCTGTGGGGCAGAGAGCTTCATGTCCCCTCTCTGTAGTCTCTTGAGCACCCAAAATGACACTGCCAGCCGTTTTTCCCTGACGCAGCGCTCAATTCCCTGACATTTCCTGACACATTTGGTTTTCCCTGACATTTTCCTGACTTGTGTCTGTAGTGGCTTGCGGTACTCGACGAGGTGTTCGCAAAAGTCCCTCTTTGCGTATTGCATTTTGACTGATAATCTTTTTGTCAGGGAAATTCACAGAATTGTCTTAGAAAGGTCAGGAAAATTACCGATTTAACTTCTCCATTCTTGTGGCAACCATGCATACTGAAGGTGAAAGCATACCAAAAGCATACCACAAGAAAACAAATCTTTCTGCGTCAGGTGCACGGTTTAAAAAAAAAAAACAGATCTTCACGAAGAATTCGTTGTGAAAAAAGTTGCCAAAACTCTCTGTGAAATCACAACTCTATTTTGTTGTCAAAAATTAATAACTTTAGGAATTATTACGATTGGTTCACAACTTTTTCCTAGTAAGATAGCAAAATGAACTATTTTTGACTACAAAGAAGTGTTGTGATTTCACAGTTGCTTAAGTGTGGAACGATGTACTACAGTTCTTCGTGTAGGTGTTGAAAGTGTTGAGAAATCAAAAAATGTTTTGAACAGTGTAGCGTCCTACACGAAGAACTGTAGTACATTGTCCCACACTTGACTGCGATAACACATGGTATCACAAATAATTGCAGTTCCATTAGTACTGTAGATAGAACTATGATTTTGTACGTCACTTGAGTTTCCAGAACGGGCGTAAAGCTACACAGCGTTTGTGGGCAATGTCTGGACTGAAGTTATAGCAACGCTCACGTAAAGTGTACGATTTATTCCAGATTGGAGAAGAAGAAGAAGATGGGCCGAAGAAAGTTCGAGCGACCACAGTTGATAGTTTCCAGGGCGAAGAGAATACTATCATTATCCTGTCGTTCGTCAGATTTAATCTTACTGGCGAGATTGGGTTTTTGAAAATGGCTAACAGAGCTTGCGTAGCTCTTAGCAGAGCAAGAGACGGTACGTATAATCAATTAGAAATCATTATAGGCACCCATTTTCTTATGCATTTGAAGACAGCAGGATCTGTTTTCAAGCGCACCATAAAAACATATTTATGTGCTAACACTCTCTAAATGGAAAGAGACAATTCTTGTCCATTGCAAGTTGCGTCCGTGTGTTCAACGTAGCACAAGATGCAATTTTTAATCCTGAGAGGTAACAAACTGGATCCCCAGCTGGACGAATTTTTATTTTGTACAAATTTGTACCTACGAATTTTTGTACCTAGGTTAGATGTGTCCTCGTGAACATCATCAAATACAAATTCGTCTCTCAAGATGTAGAAGTATGATTTAGGACGTACACACCAAATCTGAAATGATTTTTATTGTCCATAGAAAGACGTGTTTTTGTGCACATCTCAACCGGATGCAGATTAGAATCAATCAAGTTAGGACTTTGCATATTAATGATGGACAAAAAATTATTGTCCAGAAAAGGGATGCGAATTCGAAAATTATTGTCCAGAAAAGGGATGCGAATTCGTCACTTGCCGGATTCAAATCTGCATCCGGTCTTTCCGTGGACAATAAAAGTCCTTTCAGATGTAGTGTGTACTCAGGATTACGTGGTTACAGGGATTACACGATAATTTCGGGGGATTACTCATGAAATTTGTTAAATTTCTGCACGGAGGAAAAATACTTTGGTTGCTGTAACTAAAATGGTGTTCTTTCTGCCCCCTTAGTCGTAACGATAGAACGTTCTATTGTGCTCCCTGGAGTGTTTGGTTGGAGCGTCTGAGCGCTCAGCCGGCACGATAGAACGTTCTATGGTTATGACTAAGGGGGCAGATAGAACACCATTTTAGTGACAGCAACCAAATTTTTTCGGCCGTGGTGACCAAACATTTTTCTCAGTGTGGGGCTAAAATCATTAAATCTGGACAATTAAGTGAAATTTAGTGATCATTTTTTTAAAATAAGGTTAGTATTGCACACACTAAATCTGAATGGACTTTTACTGTCCCTAGAAACACGCGTTTTTGCACACATTTCAACCGGATGCAGATTGGAATCTAGCAAGAGAGGAATTTGCAACTTAAAGATGGACAAAAACTAAAATTGTCCAGAAAAAGGATACTAATTCGCCACTTGATGAATTCAAATCCGCGGTGGGTTGAGATGTGTACGAAAACTCGTCTTTCTATGGTCAATGAAAGTCCTTTCATATTAAGTGTGCACGGATTACATTGGGATTACACTTCCCTCTGTACACAAGTTTACACGAGATGTGGCCTCCTCGTGCAACTTTCACCCGGGCTTAGTTCAATTGCCTTACTTTATAAGGTAGATACAAATTTGTACCAGAATAAGATGCGCATAATGACACATTTTGCCTACCCATATAATAATTGCACTGTAAATCAGAGCGTGATACGGACTGTACGTTTTCTGTGATACAAAAATATTGCAAGATGTTGTGATGAACATCTCAGAAAAAGTATAATATTAAATTTATTGCTTATATTTGTGCGACGTAGCTCACAAGCGCAACCGATCGCAACCGCAACGGGTCACAAGCGCAACGGCTCGCAAGCGCAATGGCTCGCAAGCGCAACGGGTCACAACCGCAACGGATCGCAAGCGCAACGGCTCACAACCGCAACGAGTCATAAGCGCAAACGCGTTGAGCCGTCTGGTAGACGGCATCGACTGTAGCCGAAGCCAGGAGTGGGAGCGAGGCGCACAGCGGGCCTCTGGAAGGGAAATCAACCGAGCCCATGGTCGCTGTGCACTTCTCGTGTAGGATGCGGTACCTCTCAGACACTTTTGAACGTTTTGGCACGGCTGAAATTCAGCAAATCAATAGCCGAGAGTTTGAGTAATGCCGGGACGACCACAACTTGAGTGTCACAATCTCAAACACACTACACACCCATACACACACACACACCTGACACATTTTCAACATACGTCACAGTATTAGTTCACACATTAACTCATTCTTTGCACTGACTAGTGAACTTTGAGCTTCAAAGCCAACCCACTGTTCACCTTATGATATAAAGTAATACGTAGGGTTATACAGTTGAAGGGTAGAACTCTAATGGAGTAAAGATACGTACTTTTAAACAGCCAAAGACATTGGTTTTGCAAAAGAGAAATCTATAATTGTTTATTTACCACAAAAGTAATCGCTGCCGCGCCAACGCGGGTGCAGTGCGGGTGTCAAAACGTTTAAAAGTGTCTGAGATGTACCGCATTCTACACGAGAAGTGCACAGCGACCAAAGGCTCGGCTGATTTCCCATCCAGAGGCTCGCTGTGCTCTTCGCTCCCACTCCTGGCTTCGTCTACAGTCGATGCCGTCTAACAGGCGGCTCCCCGCGGTTGCGCTTGTGACCAGTTGCGGTTGTGATCCGTTGCGCTTGCGAACCGTTGTGGTTGTGACCCGTTGCGCTTCCAAGCCATTGCGCTTGCGACCCGTTGCGTTTGCGAGCCGTTGCGGTTGCGATCGGTTGCGTTTGTGAGCCCCTCCGATATTCGAATTAACATCACTTATTTGAGCGACACGTCGATGGATCATAATTTTGTGCAATATGCGTCACACCGTTTTTGAGATAAATCGAAAATCATCGCATTATTTTGCAATGAGTATCACACAATTTTGCGATAAAAATTCATCACACCCCCAGGACCATGGGGATCACACAGGAAATTTTATTACACGAAAATGTGTGAAAAGTATCACACTTCGAATTACAGTGGTCCCCATTTGTCGTGCAGACGCTTTTTGGACATGAATGGACAAAAAGTTGTCATTTGCCATTTAGAGTTTCTGATGAAGATGCGACAAGGGCCCATGTAACTTCAGTACAAAACCTGTCCCTCCATTGGGGCAGGGGTCTCAGGATGGGCGATCTGAGTTGTCCGCACGGAGCTGAGTGAAAGAGATATATCTACCTATACGCTTTGGGCACGTGTAAAATATATCGTCGTACACTCTAAATAGGAAGGGACAATGTTTCTTACCTAAGTTAGATGTCTTTGCGCACATCTTTATCAGATGCAAATTTGTAAAGGGACCATTTTGTTCCGAAAACAAGACAAATTTTGTGCACGGAGAAAAATGACTTTGTTGTGAGGATCAGTTCTGTTTGGTTGGCTAAATCAGGGTGTCGAGCGACTCGGGAAATACGGGAATTATACGGGAATTAAATTGGCCCGGGAAAAGTTCGGGGAAAGTCCGGGAATTTTGCAATCTACTCGGGAAATCTCTAAAAATTTCAAAGTGCCGTGTCTTTCTTCAGGAATGAGATGCAAAATGCACCAAAAAGGTACTTTAAGTTGTCATCCGAAAAAAATTCTCGCTCGCTTCGTTCGCACTTTTTCATGGCGGTCACCTTCCGTAATGATCTCAAAGCGTTAGCGGAAGGCCGAAAGACGCCCATTGAAATGGGTCCGGTGTCTGGTAGGTGTATGATCTCAAGTAGGCACCAGAGCAACGCCGGCTGACGATACCAGATGTGAAAAAGAAACGGTGTCGAAAGGGTCTATCAACAGAGCTTAATCGCTCTAAAACAGCTCTTTATATCAAAAACATTTCAAAAAAATTCTCGCTCGCTTCGCTCGCGATTTTCTATGGGGAATACCTCTGTTTTGCTCGGTCATGCTCCTGTCAACCAGAGTATTTAGACATTTGTTAATTTTTACCTCTCATTCGATAGGGAAATTTTTCATCTGAAAGGGTTACAATACTCGGGAATTTCGTCAATTTTTGCTCGGGAAATACGGGAAAAGTTCGGGAATTTTATTTTCGGTCGGCGCTCGACACCCTGTAAATTCGATAACTGGAATCGAGAGTCCGATACTCACAAGCAGGAGTTGGTTGTTACGACCGGACACTTGTACGAATGGAAGCAAGCTGGGTTTTGTTCTATTCGTGGGAACCGGATTCTCGATTCCTGCTATCGAAATGATCTTTCCATACATAAATGATCCTCACAACGAAGTCATTTTTTTCTGCGTGTGAGGCTTTGCGCAATTTCATCTGGTTTCAGGAACAAAATTGCATCCGTCTGGATATGCGCGCGAATCCGTTTAATTTATAGGAACAAAATTGTCCCTCCTCATTTAGGGGCCCTGCTTTGTTCAGAGCTCGAGTTATGACTATTTTTTCGATTTCCTACAGGCTTCTTCATGCTTGGAAATCTGGAGTGTCTTGCTTCGTCCCAAGTTCCTGTGTGGAAACATGTAAAAGCAGTATTGACCAAGGCCGGGCGTTGTGGTCCAACGCTGCCCCTTGTCTGTCCTCATGGACGAAGGTTCGTACACTCAACTGCAGACAATTTCATTTCGCTTAAGTTTTTCACAACGTAAAGTGGTATTCACGCCAATCAGTCTGGGTTTTCCATGCTCTTTTTGCTATCCACCAGGCGACTGTCTGGTTCGGACAAATTTTTCCCAGGCATGCAGCGAAATAAGGGGATTAGTTAACGTATCTCATCTCCATGTCCTCTAATTGATCTGTAACTCACACTAAATCTGAAAGGACTTTTATTGTCCATAGAATGATGCGTTTTTGTGCACATCTCAACAAGATGCAAATTCGAATCTGACAAGTGACAAATGTAAAAAAGCAAAGCGAGCGTGAAATTATTTTGACTCCATATTTGAATTCCAGATCAGTTGAAGAAATAGGTTGATGCGGTGTGCCAATGCAAAGAAACGATAATGATAGAAGTACTTGTAGCTTTTGTGCTATGCAACATTGAACACTGAAAATGCCAGAGTCAGATATCTTACTCTCAGGAGAGTGCGCTGTAAAAATCAGTCGTTGAAAAACAGTGATGACTGTTTTGCTGGCGAACAGCGCTGTTGTTCTAGAGCAACAAAAGTTTCCGACGACAACATACGTTGTTGAAAAACAGCAATGGTTCTTTTCAACTCAAAACAGGAAATTTGTTGTTCACACCACGCGGGCTGCTCTCCGAATCTTTTGGTTATCTATGCGGTCGATTCATTTCGATACCAAAATATTACGTACAACAGCCGCTTGTATGTAGGCAACCTTCATTACTACATTACTTCATTGCTCCTGGTAAGTCGACGCGGCTGTCTATTGTTGTAACTGTTCACTTTTTTTTGTTGTTACTCGACAACTCTTGAAGTCGACCTGGCGTAGGCTACTTTCAGGGCTACATGGTCACGGGTACCGAAATGTAGCGGTCCTCTTTCGAAATTGCGGTCAAAGTGGCGGCAACTCATTTTTGACAAGGGTTGCATAGTTAGGTTACGATCAGTTAGTTAGTGCTATAATTGGTTAGTTTGGGTTAGATTTTGATGACGTTTGACTTTGACAGACCTAATGCACGATTTTGATGAGGAAAATCGCTAACCCATCGTAACCTAACCTAACATAACCTAACCAAACGAAACGTTGGCACTTCATTCCTGTCGTGAATTGAACGAACCCTGAACGAAGAGCTACAGAGCGTACACACATATATTTTAAGGGGGCAGTAGCACTTCGAGACAGATTTGAAGAAATTTTAGGTAGTTGTACTTCTAAAATTCGTCGTTATCATCGGGAAATTTTTATCCTAGCTCATTCTACTGAGTCTTATGTACTAACAAAGAAAAACTGAACGGCATCAGAATCTGCCAAGGACTGTAAATTAAATCGTGCGTGCAATCTAAAAAATGTCCTGCTTGCGCGCACGATTTAAGCTACAGTACTTGACAGATCGTGATCCCGTACAGTTTTTCTTTGTTAGTACATAAGACTTAGTTGAATGAACTAGAATAAAAAATTTCCGATGAAAAGTACGGATTTTAGATGACTAACTCTCCTCAAATTTGTTAAAATCCGCCTCGAAGTACTACTGCCTCCTTAAATCGTCTTGTTTTTAGGATAAAAAATGTACCTATATTTTAAATATTAATTAAAAACTTCGAGTTTAATACGCCCTTTACCCCGTTTAAGCCCCTTTGTGGTCATAATGAGCTTTCCCCGGACCTCGAAAAAGTCCATCAGGCCCATCAAAATTGCACAAAGACACCGGTAATGGCTTCAGAGTACTCGAAAAACCCCCAGGTACCAATTTTGAGTGGGGACGTTATCGGCGACATTACGAGGTCCCCGACGATGACCCCAGGGCCCAGGGGCCCAGGGTGACTCTGGAGATGCAAACGGACAGAAGAAACCCTTGGGTTCGAGCTTTGGTACCAATCAGAGTACTCTATACTTTTGACCCTAAATTTCCGTTTTCGCCCCAGTGTGAGACGTCCTCCTGGCCGAAGGAAGTGCTCCATGAGCAGAGTTCCAGAGCGTCTTTTATGACGCGAGAAAATGTGTTTCCCGGGTAAACTTTCAGCGCGTTGGTGATATTAAATTGCTCTATCTATAGCCGTTCTCTTAGTAGCCCTATGGTCAAAAAGGAGATATTTTTTTTTACCTCATGCAGAAGTACAGTTTGCTATGAACATACAACACATGAAGCCATTTCCCCCTGTGACTCTTAGTTTAGGCGTTACAGGTGAATTACGGTTGACCGAAAAACGTAGGGCCGGAAAGATTGGCTCCGGTCGTTGACCGTATCGATTCCGACCGTATATCGGAACTCCACCGACCTGAAAACGCTTGACTACGGTCGGAAACTCTGACTCCAACCAGAACAACGGGGATACGGTCGGAAAACGTAATCTAGCAAGTGAGGAATTTGCATCTTAATGTTGGACAAGATAATAATTGTCCAGAAAAAGAAAGCTAATTCGTCACTTGCTGGATTCAAATCAGCATGTGCAAAAAAAAATCGCGTCTTTTTGTGGACAGTAAAAGTCCTTTAAGATTTAGTGTGATGAGACTCTTAAGAGAATAAATTTACTTGTAGGCATATTTTGAAGTGACGTCGTACGTGAAATACAACAAAATAACGAACTTTATGAGAGTAGGGGTTTTTGGCATGGAATTGAACACATTTCGTTGATGATGTGCAATCATAAAATAGCCTACTCTTCTGCTTAGAAGAAAATTTTGAACCAAGGGCTCTAGTAAGACATACATCTGACACAAAAAAATATACATGTTTTTGTGGGGGAGGGGCGGGGG
>NW_026267375.1:235170-242520 GCF_000697945.3 Frankliniella occidentalis | reverse complement strand
AACGGTGAAAAGTGGAGCCGAAGAAAAATTTCGCCACAAAAGCAGGGGTCCGTAACTTAACATAACAAATAAGATTGGTATGTTAAATAATTTAACAAAGTCGCAATAAAACTTAAAGTTAATTTAGATACATAACCGATAAGTGATTTGTTATTCCCCTTATAGACGTTACCTATTACTGGAACGTCTAAAGCGACTTTCGTTCATTTAGTGACTTATATCGCACAGGCATGGAATGATACATAACATTTTAGCATCCTTTCTCTGGACAATTATTTTTTTGTCCATTATTAATATGCAAATTCCCAACTTGCTAGATTCCTTTCCTAATCCGGTTGAGATGTGTACAAAAATAACGTGTCTCTCTGTGGACAATAAAAGTCCTTTCAAAGTTGTGTACACGATTTTGGAGGTCCCCCTTCCCCCCTCACCTGCATGATTTTTACACGAAATATAAAGGGAATTTTGTTGTCATAAGAAAGATGCATTTTAAGCACATTTAGACCAAGATACATCTTAGCAACTTCCAGGGGACAAATTTGCATCCTTTTGCGACAATTTTGATATTCGTCTATTAGAAAGGTTCAAATTTGTCGTTTTAAAGTTTGCTTAAATGCTTATGATTAAGATGTGATTAAAATGCATCTGGTTAAGATGTGCTTAAGAATCCATCTAATACCCTTTAAAAAATGGCTTAGCAGTGTAGTTGAGACATTAACTTTCAGCTCTTTTTGCTACTGTCGCAGGTTTGAAGTTGAGTCAGCGGCCGATGTGCGCGCTGCCGCCAGGGGCTGCCAAATCTGCGTTTTAGAAGAGCGCTTTGGATCAAAGCTCAGCGTTACGTAATAACTAGCTGTATGCCGGAAAGAGATCTAATCCATCCTGCAATTTCATCTACAATGTAAAACAAATAACTTTGTTCCAAACGTAGCTGTCTCAAGCGCGCTCATAGAAATGTGTGCATCTTATCGCTGTTATAAACACCGTCCCACACAAGATTGTCAGTCCAGTTCTTTATTATCGCGCCTCTGCTTTTCACACTTTAACTATAATTCGGATTTTTTCAACAAAAATCTGCCCGAATAGTTCTGCTGTGAAGCGGAACAAGGGGCTAAGTCCAAAAACCAAGGTTTTCAGGAAACGCAAAAAACTATTTGCACATAACTTTAAAAAAAAAATATGATGCAGATAGAATACACTTCTATCAATGACGTCACTGGCATTTCGAAGTTTTTCAATATCACTCTCCTTCACTGAGATACAGGACTTGACTCTTTTTACCATCATTGAAATATCGAGACATGTTGACTTGACTCTTTTCACATGATGAGAATTTAGAGTTAAATCTTTAGAAAATTGGCAAAAGGGGCTAAGTCAACTTGACTTTTTGGAGGAGAAATCGCAAAAAGAGCCAAGTCAACTTGACTCCATTCGTCATTATGGAAAAAGGAGCCAAGTCAACTTTTCTCTAAAAGCAGTTTTAATGGAGCTTAGAACAAAAAGAAGCAATTTACACAAAAATCATGCGCAAGTCCACAGTCTGATCGGATAATACTGACATGCGCAAAGTTTGTCAACAGGTGTGACATTAAATCAACAAGGAGTTATGTTTTCAATCCTAGTATTACCACAATGAGTGAAGTATAGCACAATATATCACTACAGTGAGGGCTCGCTATAGTTCCGCTCTCTATAGTTCCGCCGGCGCTCCCTCCCCGCCAGGCCTGGTTCCCCCACTTCAAGCGAGAAGTGGCCCCCCTCTCCTCCTCCTCACCACCACCTTCCCCCCGGGCTGCCAGCCGGCCAGCAGTGTGAGCGAGAGCGGTAGAGAAGGAGTGGGGGAAGACGCTCGCTATAGTTGCGCCTCTGGCGACCCCACTCACCCACTCCAATTCTGAACCCAAGGCGGAACTATAGCGAGCGCCTACTGTACTCAGGGAACAACATACGAAGTGGTTTGCATTGATCACCTGTTTAGCGCCTTTGTTTTACCAGTGGTTTCAAGGTATAGCTATACTATCTGGTGTCATTGTATAATTACATTTTGGTAAAGAGGCATGTAACACTCTTATGTACAACCAAAATTTAAGGTAAATGTGGAAAATTTGCCAACTGGGCTGCTGGGGTGGAGAATGGACTACTACTACTGGTCTAAACCTATAGGTTAAGTGCCTTAGCTATTTGACAATGAAGTATGCAATCCACGCACTGACACGCTTTGACTTGCACGTTCACTCAGTTCTCTGGTTCTCTTACACTTTCCGCCGTCCTCACGACCGTCGTCGTCTTGTCGTTCTACCCCAAACCTCCTTAAACATGTCGAGGGAAAGGGAAAGTCCAAGTCCCGCTCCTCCAGGAGGGGTGCTGCCGGACAACGACGACCCCTCCTGGAACCGTGGAATCGAGTGGAATTAAGGCTGAACGTGTCGGTCATGATGCTCCTGCCTACTTTGACACCGTTATGTTGGTCCTGGAGTTGGCAGGAAACGCCGCACGGGACAACAAGAAGACGAGGATCATCCCCCGTCACTCGTCACTTGCAGTTGTCACATTTCGACCCTCCCTACGTACAAGTGGCTATCTTTTTGGGCGTGGCAGACAAAAGGCTATCTTTTTGAGCTGGGCAGACAAACGGCTAACTGCTTTTCCCACCTCGTGACTTTGGGTTCTAATATCTCACAGTAGAGGTTATGAAACACTATGAGTGTTTAACCAACTGTTCTTTGCTGTTGTCAGAGCACGAAATTTCTTACACGGTAATTTTATGTCTCTTGCTTCGGGAGTTATTCAATATGAACGTGGACAACCCTAACCTCTAAGAAAAGCAGATAGCCGTTTGTCTGCCAAGCTCAAAAAGATAGCCCTTTGTCTGCAACGCCCAAAAAGATAGCCACTTGTTCGTAGGGAGGGTCGATTTAACTTATTTTGATTTATCGCCTCTTATTTTTTATTTTTTTGTTGGAGAGTTACTTTGTTGTGATGAGAAACTTATCTGTCACATTTACCACTTAAGTTACAATTAGTTTCTCATCAAACAGCAAACAAAATAGCTTACGATAAAAGGCGACGAACTCTGAGTGTGTTTATTGTTTACCCGCGGCTGATAGCCCAAAAAAAAGATGTTTTGAAGTGATTTTGCATATGTTAACTATCCAAAGCATACTCAAGTGTTCTTCCGATGTAAGAGAACTGAGTAAACGTGGAAGTCGAAGCGTGTCAGTGCGTGGATTTCATACTTCATTGTCAAATAGCTAAGACACTTAACCTATAGGCTTAGACCAGCAGTAGTAGTCCATTATCCACTCCAGCAGCCCAGTTGGCAAATTTTCCACATTTACCTTAAATTTTGGTTGGAAATTAGAGTGTTACATGTCTCTTTACCAAAATGTAATTACAATGACTGCAAGCCACCACAGCCATCATGATCTTCAAAACTGTGTGAGTTATTAATTTACGACGGAAAATGTTTTGATTTCGTGAAAATGAGGCTTTGATTTTAGCACCCCAGGAAAGGCGTTGTATAGCGCCTTTGTTTTACCAGTGACTTGATGCTGGACACCTGAGAGTAAAAATAATGTTTTTATTGGCATTATTTTCTTTTTTTTTAATCAGTGCAAAGGGGCTAAGTCAACATGTCACCATAAAAATATGATATCAAAAGGAGCTAAGTCAACTTAACTCCTTTTGCTTCTTGAGAAAATCTGATGACTTTGGGGTCAAGTCAACTTAGCACCTTTGGTGGCCTTCTGGTACGTGACAACTATCGTACAAAACAAGTCAAGTCGAGTTAGCCCCTTTTACAAGCCCCTATATACACCAATCTATGGTACTTAGCACCAAACCGTTTGGTGGATAGATGTGGATTATAATCTACTTTAAAATGCCATCAAAATCTCAGTTTGGTGCTAAGTCAAGTTAGCCCCTTGTTCCGCTTCACAGCAGAGTTGAACTCTTACAGCTGGTCTGGTGCGGCGGCGGGTTGTAGGGTCGGGTACCTCGTCCTCGGCGGCTCCTGCAGCAGGGGCTGGAGCCTGGGCGGCTGCGGGGGCCTCGGCGTCGGGGGCGGCGAAGTGTGCCGCTGCCATGCGCGGGGCGACGACTGCTAGCGCAGCGCCCAAGCCGCGCGGTGCAGGGACGGGCCCACGGGGTCGGGGCTGAGGCTGGCGGGGCCTGGCCTCCGGCCTTGCGACGACGACCTACAACAAAAAGACCAAGTTAGAAGTCACATCAAATGAAAGATAAGCATGAGGACGAAGTAGTACTTACCGGGGCCTCCGCGGCCTCCCGTACGGCCTCCGTGGCCTCCTTGACCGCCTGCTTGGCGGCGCGGCGTGCAACCGCCTCCGCGCGGCGCACCGCCTCCCTCATCGCCGCGGGGGTGACGGCGGGCTTTGGGGCGGGGGCGGCGTCCTCGTCCTCGAGGGAGCGGGCGGGGCGGACGGTGACGGCCTGGCGCAGACCTGGGCCGTACCACTGGCGATCGCCCTGCTCCCCCAGGAGGCTGTGAACCGGCTGTAACGAAAAGAGTTAGACAGTGCCAAGGACACATCACGCAGGAGAAGATGGTGTGAGACTTACTCCGCGCTGAGGGATGTCGATACGGCGCCGGCCTCGGTAAGATCCGCGGCCGCGACCACGGCCGCGCGCCGCCTGCGCCTGCTGGTGGTTGTCCTCCTCCTCCTCCCGCTCGCCCATGCGCCCGTGTACAGGCTGAACAGACAAACACACAGAGGTTAAGGCGACATCCAACTTGCAACGGCACTGAGCTAAAAACGAGGATACTTACGATGCGGGGCGTGGGTGGCACGACGGCCACCCTCGAGGCGAAGGCGGCGGCCGACTCCTTGGCCAACTCGTCCTCGGCCGTTGTAGGGGGGCGATGAGGGCCCCGCACCTGCGGTCCAGTCTGAGGGAGGGCTGGGGACGGTGCTGGCCTCCGCGGGCCCATAAAGCGCAGATTCACTCGCTGAAAAGATAGAAAATCGATAGAGATCCACATGCGGCGAGGTTAGGAAAGGGGCGGCAAACTCTCGCGGTTATTTCGAAAAGCGCGGCGAACTCAATCACAGATTTGAAAAGCGCACTTGTGAATCAACGATTCAAGAATGAATGGCGGAGGGACACACACGGTAGCAACAGGTTAGGAGTCCAACGCTCTGGTCTCACGCGATTTCACTCAGAATCGATATTACATTTGTACTCACCACTTGTTCTTCCTCGGACGAATCGGTGAGGTCGAGCCTCAAAATGTCTTCGTCGCTTGAAGAAGACATTCTCACTGTAGGTATCACAAGCTGTATCTATCTGTCACACACTGACTCTCCCTCACACGTCTGGAGCTCTACTAATGATCTGTCCCTTGGCCCGGACCTACTCAACCGACCAGCCCCCGCCTCGACCAATCAGAGCGCAGCACAATTTCAAATCGTCGACGGCACTGACTGGTGTCAATATTCACGTTTATTTCGCGTTTTAACTCTGATGACGTCGCGCGATACGGCGGAAGGCGTGTCCATCATTATTCTTCCTTGTTTCAACTCGCACCACTTTATTTGACGCATTAAAACACTTTAATTCGCCTTTAACGAGACCCGGGGTCGGCGCCGCCATTCAAACGGCGGGCACTCATTGGCTGAGCGGCGCGGCACCGTCGTAGACGTTTTTCGAAGTCTTTGTGATGTGTTGAAGAGAAATTAGAGTTGGCCATGTGTTTTAAACGTGTTCAAACCTGTCTCTGACTTCCAACCTTTGTATAAACTGTGTTGTCAATGTATGGCGTTTTGGGTTGGAGGCTTTGGCGGGAACCCGGCCGGTGGTCCATCAGCTGGCCCGAGCATGCGCACAACACTTTGGCATTCCTTATTGTAGTTCCACAACCCGCCACCAGAGCGATCATTTGAATTTGGGCGCGGAGGACACAGTCCGTGACAATAAGGCACTAAGAGGATTTGACGCAACCCATCCCTGCACCCCGAGGAGACACCCCACCCCCTCCCCGCAACCATGAGGATTCCCGACCTGCACCCGGAGGAGAACACCCACCCCGCAACTTTGAGGCACCAGAGGACCTGCACTTACGCCCCTCCGAGGTTGAGCCCTTCGGGGGGCGTGGGTCAGGCTCTCGCACGGGCGCATCCGATATCCCCGAACGGAATAACGAATACCCCCTCACTCCACCCATCCCCCCGCCTCGAGGGGGACCCCCGACACTAGCCCGCGACTAGGAGGTACCAGACATTTGACCGCGACTAGGAGGTACCCTTACTACTAATGCGGCCGGACCGTGTGACAGAAGGCTGACGACCTGGGTTGGTGACATTCTTTGATTCTGGAGGGCGTCCTGGTCCCCGGCGGCCTTGCCCACGTCCTCGTGGAGACTCAGGGTGCTCCTACAATGCAGTCTTCAGTTCGCTTCACTTTGAGTGAATATTAAGTGAAGCTCAAGTGAAAACTAAGTAAGGGCAGCCTTTATAAAACCTGGCTTCACTTTGTCTTCACTTCATATTCACTTTATATGATTAAAAGTAAGTGAAGACAACGTGAAGTGAAGACATTGTGGGAGCACCCTCAGTGTCCTTGGGAGGGCTTCCTTGAGGAGCTAGAACCGGAGGAGGGGTCCCGTTCTCACGAGAATCCACAGAAGCCGTCTCATGCTGATCGTCCTCGGACTTTTCTGGAGATTTTTCAGCGTTGGCAAGGAGCTGCTGGTCCGGAATGAAGTCCTCGACCTCGAGAGTCCTGGGCTGCTCCTGATCCGCCGTGGGCGGAGGAGTCTTGGGCTGTTCCAGCACCGGTGTCGGTCCCAGATCGCTCTATCAATTCTTTCTCGAATTATCGTGCGAACAGACATACAAACAGACAAACAAACAAACAGAATAAAACTTGTCCGGTCAGTGGAGTTAGGGGCCGTTCATATACTACGTAGTTCATTTTTGAGCATTTTTGGACCCCCCCCCCCCCCTCCCCCTCCGTGACCGACCGTAGTACTTGGCAAGACCCCCCCCCCTCCCCCCGGGTCACGTAGTAAAATCATATTTTGCCCATTTCCGCCTGAAAAATAGCGCACAAGCTAGGAAACGACGGTTTATGTCCGAAGACAATTGTCGATTAAGAATGTGCTGTTAGGGGTAGTGGGGTAGTACTTCCTCTGTTATTTTCTGATTTGGTGCCTCCTTGTACCTCTTTACGTACAGCGTAGTCATTTTCACCGTATTTTCGTCAAATACCCACTCTAGCTCCCAAACGGACAAAATTATAGTCGAAAGGGGAGCCCTTGAACGAATTAGAGGAAACGACGCGGTGTTTTGGTGGTGCAAAACGGGAATTTGATGAATACTACGTGACCAGCGC
>NW_026267375.1:232073-235120 GCF_000697945.3 Frankliniella occidentalis | reverse complement strand
CCCCCTCCGTGACCGACCGTAGTGCAAGGCGGAACCCCCCTCCCCCCAAAATGAACTACGTAGTATATGAACGGCCCCTTATAGGCTTCGCTAATCGCTCAGCCAAAAATACGTGGCAATGGCAAGCGGATGCAGGGGAGACAGATCGGTGCTCAGTATTGCGCATTCATCTTATACCCAATCGGCCGTAGTGGCGCGCTCTGGCGTCTTTGCTGCGTAACTACTCCGCGTCCCAAATATGTCATATTTTATTTATTTGCCATTTAAAAACCCGACGGAAACGAACAACCACCCCCATCCGCCCTTCGTTGCCCTTCCAGTCGATGTGCAGTCCTTGTCATTTCGCGAAATTTTCGCCGCCGGACGTAGTGGTGCCCTCTGGCGGGCTCAGTGCGTAGCTGCATTTGTTTCCTTTTGTGAGAGTTTTGGGGCTTTTTATTCGTTTGGCGTACTGCATACGTTACTCGAACAATTGAAATAATTGATGAGAACAGCAATAGACCGTGGCATTCCTTAATAGGCCGGGCACGGACTACCGTCAGGTGCACTTGCTCCCCTCGTGGATGCATGCCGCCAGGTTCATGTGTGTTGGTGCGCGCATACGCGCACTACCTGTCGGTCGCGGGATTCATGCGCCGCTGCCATTTCGTTGTTTGGACGCCTAAGTTGCCGGTCGGAGGGGAACTTGCGGAGGGGAACTTGTATCCGCCTGCATCGAGTGGTTTTTTGCAATCAGTAGCAACGTTCAGAAATTTGTGCCATCTACCCCGTTTCCTTAGTTTCAAGGAACGGACACGAACTCCGTGGATTGAGTATACAGGTCAGTTACAAATCGAATTAGGTGTACGCCACCTTCAGGTTGGCCTAAAGTGGTACCATGTGTGTTTGTGTTGTACCCCGTACATGTGTAGTAGACAATGTACTGCCGTTACACATGGTGCTAATCATCTGAGCAACGCGGGGGCCGTACGGCGTTCTATCGTACATTGAACGCGAGGGACCGAAAGTCAATGCTGGGGTGCGGACGCATAACCTGCACGCGTGGGGCCCCGCGCCATGCCAGCCCGTCTGGAAAAGAGATTGTCGCCCCAGAGTGGCGACGGGGGGCCGAGCGCCGGGAGGATCCCGGCACCAGCAGATGGGCAACATTTGTACCGCTTGTCGCGGCGACTTTACTGACGAGGGATGCGGCATAAAAATGTTTGTCTGTTTGGTGTTCGCTCTGTCTGCTCTGCAAATCTAAGTGCGTAACAAATTCACATGCATAGGTGTGTGGGGGGGGGGGGTCCCATGTTCTTCCTCTTTAAAATCTCTTTAAAACCTACATGTGATGTGATGGCGCTCCCCCCGCGCTCGACGATTTTGTTTCTTCTCCTTCCGGTCTAGTCGATGGGTGCGTAGATCATTCTCGCAGAAGGTGGAAGTGCTTCTCGCCGGCGATAGCGGGGCGCGGCGCCCCGTGGCGGGGCTCGCGGGGCTCCTGGAGACAGGGGCGATCAATCGTCGGGCCCACTGGAAAAACAAAGGCACTAAACCCTTTCAGCCCTATTTGGATGCACAGAGACTGTGCCCCGAGGAATCCCTAGGTCTGGAGAAGTGCTTCGAAGTCCTTATCCAAGCAATCCACCTGGTTGGTGCTCAGTTCACCATGAAAACGCGCAAGTCATGGTGGCTCGTTTGCGAGATAATGCTGGGTGTGAGAGAGAAGGGTTCCACGTCTCACCTAAGTAGTCCGTTCAGGGTACTCCACTCGCTGGTGGATACAGCATGAGCATTGTTTTAGATTGTTCACCTTAATTTATATGAGCATTGTTTAAGATTGTTCATCCTACTTTATATGAGCTTTGTTTTTGATTGTTCATCTTCTTAAATTATATGAGCATTGTTTTAGGTTGTTGACTTTAATTTAAGTGGTCTCTTGCTGAGTAGGTAATGTTGTCAAATTCATGAAGATATTTCTTGAACTTCAGTCTATTTTTTTTCCTAAGTGTGATTATAAATATGAAGGCATAGTGTTGCCACATTAGTGTAGAGATTTCTTGAACGGTAGTGGGTTTCTTTCTACCAGGTTGTTCATTAGTTTAGTTCCTTAATTTATTTTAGCTCTTGTTGAGTAAGTATTTGTGTGAAATTCATGTAGATATTTGTAGAACTTCCTTTTGTTTCTAAGTGTAATTATGACAATACATCCATACACTGTAATTCAAAGTGTGATACTTTTCACACATTTTCGTGTGATAAAATGCCCGGTGTGATTCCCTTGATTTATCACTCCTGGGGGATGAATTTTTATCACAAATATTGTCTGATACTTATCGCAAAATAATGCGATCATTCAGGACTTATTGCAAAACAGTGTGATGCACATTGCACAAAACCATGATACCTCGAAGTACCGCCCAAATAAGTGATTGTTATCACAAATGTAAGCAATGAATTTAGTCTTGTACTTTTTTGTGTTGATCATCACAACAACGTGCAATATATCTGCATCACAGAAAATGTGCAGTCAGTATCACACTGTGATTTACAGTGTAGTGTTGTCCATGTGGACATTTCGTGAACGTTAGTGAGTTTGCTTTTTATCAGGTGTGATTGTTTAAATAGCTTCCGTAAATGTTCTAGTACGAATAGCTGATTTCTCCCAGATGCTCATCCGTTTAGTGTCTTAATTTATTTGAGGTCGCTTTGAGTGATTAATGTGAAAGTTTCTTGTAACCAAGGTTGATGAAGTAATGTACATAATTCTTGAACCTTTTTGAGGTTTTTTAGCCCGCCCTTCTGCTTTTAAAAAAGCATTAAAGCGGGCTTATGCAACCGCTCTCGTGTCTGTCTGTCCGTCTGTCCGTCTGTCGTCCGTGTAAGAGGAAGGCGATGAGCTAGAGGTCTACAAATTTCAGGGTATCTTAGGGGTCACTCCTGGACAACGAAACGCCTGGTGCAAATCCTGGCAACCACCCCTAAGGGGGTGAAAGGGGGTAACAAAGAAATAGGGGTTGGTCCAAAAAGTAGGAATGGTCTCCTAAGGGGTAACTCGTGAAAGTAGA
>NW_026267375.1:227253-228818 GCF_000697945.3 Frankliniella occidentalis | reverse complement strand
CATCACGATAACTCGAGAACGAATTGAGCTAGCGACCTGGGATTTTCAGGGTCGTTTTGTGTCATAAAAAGACAGATCAAGTTCGAAGAAGAGCATTCTAGCTCAAAAATTGGATTTAAAAAAAATCAAAAACCACAGGTCCCCAAAATGACATTTTTAAAAAATATTTTTTTATTGTTTTCTAAGGGGTAGCTCATCTAAGTAGAGCCCTTTGGGCGAAAATGTCGTCCGTTTGGCTCTATCTCTAACCGTTGAGGCGCCAGAGGTCGATTTCCACTTGAAAATCACCCCTTTTTATATTAATGTTGTTTCTCAGACATTTGATGGACTCTGGTGGGGCGACTCGTCAAAATAAAGTCCTGGGGGTAAAATTTGTGTCCTTTGGAGCCGAAGGCCTATCTACGACTCTGCCTTTTGCCCGACTCAGGTGTCAGCGCCGCAGGCCTAGGTAGATGTATGCCAGGTGCGTAAAAGTGTTTCGTGAGATATCGCGAAGCCTGTTCCGCGAGACGTGGTCTGGCGTATATCTACTTAGTATAGAATGTGACGTCACAGTATCTTAATAACAGTGAACTTTCAGTGAGGTTAGTGGAACGTGACTAGTATAGGCACTGGCAACGATTCTTACCACTCTTTACCTATCCCCACAGCACAGACAGTGCACCTGGGACTTGCGCGACATTTTGTATACCTGTATTTCCTTCGCTCGGGTACAAAGGCGTTAAATTATTTCGCTGTTTATATGTTAAGTCGTTATGAATAGTTTGAAGAGTAAACTTTATTGCCCTTTAATGCTTAAGGTCTATCACACTGCCAGGAGCACATTGGTTAGGTTCGCGTCGGGTCAGTTGCTTGAAAGATCCTTTAAACAGCGTCCAGGCTGTAGTGAATCTGTACTGAATACCAAACTCGGCGAGGGTCTCGGTAAAAACTGGGTACAGTGCTCGAAGACGACAATGGTCCACTGTTGGGAGTAGATGGTGAAGAGCATGATCACCATACCTGTAAAACGAAAGAAACGTTGACAATAATTCAATGATGCAACACCTTAAACCCTTCTTCGCTGTTTTCAGCTCGCCCTTCTGCTTTGAAAAAGCTATCCAGCAGGCTTATGCAAACGACCTCGTGTCTGTGTGTCTGTCTGTTCCACAAGAGGGAGATGTGCTAGAGACTCCAAATTTTCAGGGGATCTCAAGGTTCACTCCCACCAAACAAAACACCCACGGTAAATCCTGCCAATCACCCCTAAGGAGCTAAAGGAGGGCATCGAAGAAAACAGGAAAGGCCAAAAGTTAGAATTTTTTATGATCTTCCAAGGGTAAACTCGAGAGAATACACCCAGAAAAACGAAAAGTTGTCTCGACCACTGTGAGAAATATATTTGTACATGTACGATATATTTTGTAATTTGCTAGTTACAATACGAGTCGTACATGTACAACCTCCCACTGTCGCTCGATATTCGATTCCAAGTCGATACATAGGGCTAGTAAATTGTACAATTTGAGATTGTACTTGTACGACTTCTTCCATGGAAAATTTTCCTGTACCCGGTACGACAATTT
>NW_026267375.1:225208-226630 GCF_000697945.3 Frankliniella occidentalis | reverse complement strand
CAAATATTTTTTTATGGGCTCCTATAGGGTAACTCGTGAAAATAGAAAACTTTGGGCGAAAATTTCGTCCGTTTTGCTCAATCTTGTACCGTTTAGGTGCTAGGGGGCATCTCTGGACAAAAATGTGGTGACAATGGCCAAATGGTCTATTAAACCGTAAAAAAGGCTTTATACCAAAAAAATGTGTATAGACTCCTATTCACTCGCCTCGGGTGTCTGCGCCGCAGGCCTAGCTATATGTGCGCCAGGCGCGTCGCAGCGTAACAGAGTTTCGTGAGATATCGCGAAGCCTGTTACGCGAGACGTGGTCTGGCGTACATATAGCTAGTTACATGAAGTTGATGTTTTTGGCTGAGCGATCAGCGAAGCCCATAACTCCACTGACCGAAAAAGTTTCATTCTGTTTGTTTGTCTGTTTGTCTGTCTGTCCGCACGATAACTCGAGAGATCTGGGAATTTCAGGGTATCATCAAAAGACAGATCGAGTTCGAAGATGAGCATTGCAGCTCAATAATTGCTTTTTAAAAAAATCAAAAACCACAAGGACGCAAAATATTATTTTTCTTTAAATATTTTTTTTTATGGGTCTCTAAGGGTTAACACGTGAAAGTAGAACCCTATGCACAAAAATTTCGTCCGTTTTGCTCTATCTTGTACCATTTGGGTGCTAGAGGGCATTTCTTGACAAAAATAATGTGAAAACGACTAAAAATGGTCTGTGAAGACGTAAAAAAGGCCTTTTATTGAAATATTGTGCAGGAAGTTATACTAAAACCACACGGTTGACGTCGAACCACACCCTCCTTTAGGCTCAAGGGTCTCTAGATTATCTATTATCACTAAAACGTTAAGCTCTAGTATCACTACAACGTTAATTTTTACATAACAATCTATCAAAATTCGAACTTTTAATCGAACAGTAGAAGTTTAATTTCCTAATTTTAGGGTAAAAATTCCCCGACAAATGCTATGAATATGTCAAATTTTGCAGCCGGAACGCTCTGTTCCCGAATACCCTCCCACTAACTCGTGTCGGGTGTCAGCGCCGCAGGCCTAGCTATATGTGCGCCAGGCGCGTCGCAGCGTAACAGTGTTTCGTGAGACATCGCGAAGCCTGTTACGCGAGACGTGGTCTGGCGTACATATAGCTAGGTATTGTATAGAGGCATTCCGATTCCCGAGTAAACCTCTTGGAGTAGTGTGAGGTTATGATCATAGTATGAGTTGATCTTACAAAAATTTGAGTTGGCAATCTATGTGTATTTATATTGGTGTGGTCTTTGACCTTGCAACTTGTAATTAAAATGCAACCTTGAACATTTCTTGACTAAATTATTTTCATCCAGGGGAGAGAGGGGGGGGGCGCCGCAGGCCTAGGTAGATGTATGCCAGGCGCGTCGCAGCGTAACAGTGTTTCGTGAG
>NW_026267375.1:224805-225158 GCF_000697945.3 Frankliniella occidentalis | reverse complement strand
TGTCTGTGTATCTGTCCGCACGAAAACTCGAAAACGAATTGAGCGAGCGACCTGGGATTTTCAGGGTTGTTTTGTATCATAAAAAGACAGATCGAGTTCGAAGATGAGCATTCTGGCTCAAAAATTGGATTTTAAAAAAATCGAAAACAACAGGTCCCAAAAATGACGTTTTTTAAAAATATTTGTTTTATTGTGTCCTAAGGGGTAACTCATCAAAGTAGAGCCCTATGGGCGAAAATTTTGTCTGTTTTGCTCTAGCTTAAACCGTTGAGACGCGAGAGGGTGTTTTTGACGAAAATAAGCGACAAAATGTACAACCCTGCATGATTAGTCGAAGTGACGGGCGTTGACGG
>NW_026267375.1:219521-224010 GCF_000697945.3 Frankliniella occidentalis | reverse complement strand
ACAGACAGACAGAAAAAGTTTTTTCCGACCAGACGGAGTAATAGGCTTCGCTAATCGCTCAGCCAATCAAATTCAATTCCTCAAACACACTCAGAAATGACATCAGGCTTGGACACTATTTAACATCGGAAAACTTTGAGGTCTCCATCTTAAGAAGTATGAGACCATCTTTTTATGTAGTAGCACCCAAAACCAGTTAAAGTGGGTTGAAATTCAGAGCAAATAGTATTTTTAAATGTCCCCAAAGCATAAGATTATGTCATTTTAGGGTAAGCAGTGAAATTAGGGTAAATCACCCCAAAACACAACTATGTAGACTGAAATTGATATAAATAAGAATTTCTTTAGAATGTTCAAATGTGTGCACTGCTTTTAAGCTAAAAAACTTAAGTTGAAGCGTTCAATGTCAATTGAAATGAAAGTTAGGTTTTGGACGAGACAAGAATTGAAAAACTTTGTTATCTACTTCTCAGGAGGGACAGGCCAAAGGCAAAGTATTGCAGCATATCTAATAAGATGAGTAGAGGTGGAAATCAAAGCTAATAGTCCAAAAGTTTTGATAATGGTATAGTTGAATAGAGACAGAAGTTAGTGAATGTAACAGTTTATTATGTCAGAAAGATCAGTTTTCAAGGTGGATGGGTGGAAAACAAAATTCAAACAAAAGTAAAGCAAAAATAATAAATTGCCGTGGGGCAAAATTCTACATGGGCTCAAAATCATAGAGAATAACTTAAATAGTTTTAGTTCAGTCTTTTGAGTCTTAAAAAGTTTACAATTTTTTTTAACAAACAGCAGGGCAACCGGGGTACGTTCCTCCGTGGGTAACGTACTCCGGGGTAACGTACCCCGGTACCCCTGTGCCCTGATACCCCGACCCAAAAAATATTCGAAGTAGCTCATAATATTAATTTTATAGTTAAAATAGGTGTCGGGGTATCAGGGCACAGGGGTATCGGGGTACGTTACCCACCGAGGAACGTACCCTGGTTCCCCTGCAGGATTAAGATAAGGTATAAAGTTGCATAAAAGCTTAATCTTTTAAAGGCCGTCTTTCCACTCTCCCATTACTTTTTAGAACGTCTAGTAACAGCAATCGAATCAGCATAAAATTTTGAACCAAAATCTATGAAAGAACAACATGATATTTTTATTATTATTTTTTTTGTATAAGGCAAATTGTTAATTAATATGGTATGTTGCGCTAAAGTTGCTCTTCTGCCCTTTGTTAAGAATTCAAGGAGTAGTATACTTTCACGTCTCTTCCACAACTATCTCTTATCTACCAAAACCAATTGTGTCATATAGTATAACCTGCTTTCCTCCGTCTGTACGTTTATTTTTACAAAATTTGATTGTTTCCTTTAAAGTATTGTAAATTTGATCAATGTATAAACCTTGTAAAATCATAGGAAACTCATTCAAACTAAGAATGTTCCTGAACTTTTGAATGATATACAAAAATGCCAACCAAGACAAATCAATACTCCATCTTACTTTTTCACTGTTAATAAGAAAGTCAGAGAAAATCCGCAATCTTAAAGTCACATCAAGTAATCTGATATTCAAGCCAACAATATTGCACTCACTTAAAGCCATGGACTACTACTATATATGGTATTCTCAACTGTCACATATTGTTAGTGCTTTATTAAATATCTTATGTTTATCACAACCATGATCTGGAGAGAGTCGGACTGTAACCATAACGTCTGGTTAATTCAGAACTTCAGAGAGACGAAGGCTGTGTAAGTGCTTGATCTCGGCATTCTCACAACGTTGTGTATGGTTGAGACAAGGGGTACATGGTCAGCCTGACCCCATCCCTGTCTCCACAACTGTATAAATCTAACAATATGGACATTGTTGATTCAGCTATATTTCATGGTTGTCCCTGCTCGACCCTAAAACTTGGTTCTCACAACCATTGGACGGTTGTGATAACTTTTCGTTTTTCTGGGTGTAGACTTAGTATGGCAACAATAATTTTAAATTGCAGAGGTGCGTGTTCTGATAAAGCCCAAACTAATTTATTGCGAGGAAAGCCTCCTTTGGATTGTTCCAAACGCCTGTGCATTGAAAAGGAGGAGGCGCACCTAAGAACCGGTAAACAGTTTACGTGATTGTGTCTACAACGTACCTGCTAAGCACCAGCACTGGATTGCTGCCGTAGTCGGCCCGATCTCGCGTCGCATCCAACTGGCCGAGACCGAAGTCACGGTCGAGTCTGTTAAGAACAGAAAGGCCAACGTTCGTTATGCACGTTTTGGGTATGGTTGGAGAGAGAGACGATGGGGGCACGAGGGTCTCGCAGGATAGTGATTAACAAGCAGACCCGCCCTTCCACCAAACGGAGTTGCCAGCTCCGCTTCACTCCGCCGGCAACTCCGTTCGTCAGGGGCTGCTTGGCCTGCCGGCGGTGATGGTATTTCCGTCACTTGATTTGCTGAAGAACATAATCAAATTATGTAGCGGGCCTTAGAGCGACTGTACCTATTTCGGATCAGATTTTTGCATTCACGACCTATACCAAAGCACACAGGTTCTAGAACAATCGCGTAGGAAGGCACCTAAAGGTTAGATCTTCCTTTACAGAAATCAATTTTTTTGGCATCCGTAGCTGCACTCGCTTCGGAGTTATGGCAGTTTGAGTATGGACGTGATTTTGATCCGAAACAGGGACATATGAACCTATTTCGGATCAGCTTTGGATCAAGATGGCGATTTTGCCGTCTTGTATCCTGACAGAAGTCGGCTCTGGAAGTAATCAAGATTTTGGTCCACAGCCCACAGGGTCTTTGAATTATTGCCTGATCCGAAATAAGCATGTGCACCTAATTCGGATCAAATGAACTAATAATTAGGAACCGACCAGCAACACACTCGGCAGTAGTTTTTAAGTAGAAAAAGTGAAAAAGACGAATAAACGTCATATTCTTTATCAGTTGGAATGCCTTTTGCGGGAGATTTAGATTATGTCAGAGTATTTTTGACTAAATCGACATAAAATGCAGTGGAACTGGCAAATATGGTCCTGGACTGTCCTGGATTAGGCCATCTCACCGGAAAACAAATTTCGAGGTACGCACGTCTAGTGATAGATTAGACCTAGCAGAGACCCTGTGCAAAGTTTTATCCCTGTGCGATAACGTTTACCTGACCCGCATCGCGATTTTCCGAGCGGGCTCGAAATTGGCGCGCGGTGACCCGACACCTTGTCGGCTCTGCCGTGCTGATACGGTGGGGTCAAAGGTGACGGCTCGGGTCTGACGTATGACCCTATGGGTCCTACTTCACATCCGACATGGTGAATCCGAGCTCGCGACTGACCGGGCGTCTCCAGGGGCCCAAACGTCGCGGGCCGCGCGGGTCGCTCCTGGCAGCCGAAATTGGCAAAATCAAACATATTGAGTTTGCCAATATGGAGGCCGTACCGTGCCCTATCCAAAACTATGTAGCGTGCCAGGTAGCGGTGACGCGATCACTGGAAAAAGTTTAAAAAACGGGTATTTGCGCCTGTGGTGACGTCACTTAGACTGCCCGCATTACACGCCTGTAGCGCATGGTAGCCTAGTACGCAGGCGTTTTTGACATCACTTAATTTTTCCAGTGATCGCGTCACCGCTACCTGGCACGCGACATAGTTTTGGATAGGGCACGGTACGGCCTACGTATTGGCAAAAACATTATGTTTGATTTTGCTAATTTCGGCTGCCAGGAGCGACCCGCGTGGCCCGCGACGTTTGGGCCCCTAGAGACACCCGGTCAGTCGCGAGCTCTACAGGGTCTCTAACAGGGTCTCTACTATGTCTAATCTATCATTAAATGTGCGTACCTCCGAAATCGCCGACTTCGACTACCAAAATGAGATGACCTATCCTGGATGACCAAGTATGGATCATAAAGCAACATTTTAAAATATACTCTGACAGAACAAAGTAATAGTGAGCACCAAAAAGGTTTCGACCAGCATTAAATCGAAGCTGCTCGCAAAACTCGACTTAAGAAGTTGTGACTTTTAACTTGTTTTAACCTCTACCCGCGTTCTAACCTGACATGATATAAGATCGAATCCACATTTGAAACGTGTCTTCTGGGCCTTCAACTAAAGATTGATACCTGGGTTAACGCGAAATTATGCGTACATACCAAGTAAAGTCAATTTGATTACACCACAACATTCTCCCACCTCCTAAACAATGAATGTTCATGTTCAATTCGGCCGCGCGGGCCGCTTGGGCCGCACTAGGACGAAGTGATGATATTTTCTGGTAGAAAACGACAAACTTTTTCACAAAAAAAAATTAAAACCCATACATTTTAGCGAGGGAGCGTGTGTAGGTCTTATTGATCCGCATTAGGGGCTGATCCGAAATAGTTTCAGTCGCTATACTCGTCGTCTTCAAAGTTTGCCCCGTACACACGAGAAAGGGATGTAACGGTGCCGCACCCCGACTACAACCTACCCTTCTGCTTAGAAAATGTTTTT
>NW_026267375.1:218542-219281 GCF_000697945.3 Frankliniella occidentalis | reverse complement strand
GGTGGGTTGTAGTCGCGGTGTTTCACCGTTACATCCCTTTCTCGTGTCTACGGGGCAAATTGTAAGGACGACGGGCTTTGCGGGCCGAAGGCCCGACCATCGCCGCCGGCACTCCAAGCAGGCCCGGCCCCTGCCGAACGGAGTTGCCGGCGCAGCGAAGTGGAGCTGGCAACTCCGTTTGGCGGAAGGGCGGGCCTGCTTGTTAGGTCTTCTTCTCGACTTATTGTTCACTGTAGCAATTTTTAGCTTATTTTCGTCCAAAAAGACCCTCTAGCGCCTAAACGGTTCGAGATAGAGCCAAACGGACGAAATTTTCGTCCAATGGCTCTACTTTGACGAGTTACCCCTTTGGAGTGGATAACAAAAATTACTTTTTGGGCCCATAATTTGAACAACCGGACAACCGATGACTACTAGCCCACCGACAGTTTGAGATTTAAATCGAGTCCCGACGAGTCGACTGGATATTAACAGAAATATAATCCTCACAACCCACTTTGTTAGTCCCTCAAAGCTTTCGTCTACTCTCGTCCCACTAGCCTACGACGGGTCCTACGAGAAGAATACGATCTCGCCGCGCCGAACCAGACAAGTACGATCTCGCCGCGACAAACCAAGAAAGTACGATCTCGCCGCGACGCTCTAGAAGCGTACGAACTCATTTCGCCGCGGCGCGTGCACTCGGAGCTTTAGACGCCTCTTACTCGTCGCAGGCATGTCGCAGCAGTTTGGGCGGCAT
>NW_026267375.1:218048-218408 GCF_000697945.3 Frankliniella occidentalis | reverse complement strand
TGGTTTGTCGCGGCGAGATCGTACTTGTCTGGTTCGGCGCGGCGAGATCGTATTCTTCTCGTAGGACCCGTCGCCTAGTTCTGAGCATGAAAAGACGCGAGTGCACCACGTACAGAGAGGTTAGGGTTAGGTTGGCTGGCTGGCTGGTCATAATTAGTTCTAAAGCTCACCCTAAATGTACGAAGACTGGTAGCCGGGAGGAGGTTTGGGGGACGCTGCATCGGTTTCTGACACCTGTTTGCACCTCGCGAGTCATCCTGGGGGTGTCGTTGGGAACCTCCCTTGGGTCCACGGTGACGCCCTTTTTAGCCCGCCCTTCTGCTTTTAAAAAAGCATTAAAGCGGGCTTATGCAACCGCTC
>NW_026267375.1:212007-216543 GCF_000697945.3 Frankliniella occidentalis | reverse complement strand
GGTGTTGCCCCGTTACATTCTTTTGTCATTTCCAAGGAGCAAATCTCTAGGGCCGCAGGCCCCCCGCCGAACGCTTTAGTTTACTCAAATATGCACCTGTAACGTCCGTTTGCACCTCCAGGATGATCCTGGAGTCGTCATAGAGCACCTCGTGAGGTCGGGGTTGAATTTTGCGTCCCCGAAAACCGAAAACCCCCATCTACACCACGTTTCAAAAGATGGGGTCATCGGCAACCTCTCAAGGGAGGTGCAAATGGATGTCGAGAATCTATGCAGCGTCCCCAAAAACCCCCGGATGCCAGTCTTCTTGCACTTAAGGTGAGCTTTAGGATTACAGAGTACTACTCAGTGTTGCGCCAGCGGAAAAGAGCTGAACATACGGCGCAACTCTGAGAGGGGGCACTGTATAATAGACCATGTTAGTATCGGTGACAGAGAAGAAGAAAAGAATAACCGAAACAGAAAACAGTTGGGTGAGGGCGAAGAGGGGTGGAGGGTGAGAGGCGATTAGAAGGCCGTGCTTTTCCGGTTTTATTCTTTTCTTCTTCTCATCACCTAACCTGAAATGGTCCATTAGCACATAACTTGAATGTGTTAAGTTACAGACCCCTGCTTAGCTGTCCTTCCCCACCTACCTAGGTGCGTCTCCGTCGTGAAATATTTCCGGATGGTGGTGTGCGCCGGTGAAGCCCAGGTAGTGGAAAAAGAAACTGTGCGCCACCAAGACGTATATCCACATGAAGGTTGCAGAGAGGACTGACGAACCACCCAGAATTACCATAGCCGTTAAGAAAAGTAGTGGCAACAAGTCCTCGACTCGCATGTGTGTCAATCTAGGAAAAACCGTAAAAAAGAATTTCATTAAACTGTTGTATTAAAAGTCCGCTCGATTAGCTTTTACAAAGCGGAAGAGCGCTCTAATAAACCATATTTTGAGCCATTATTCGTCTCTCAACTATCTAACTATCTCAACTATCTACGGTATTTTACGATATCTACGGATAATATCTACGATATTTTCCGACATTCAAAGACTTACGACATTTCTCGTAACTTTATGGAAATTTTCGTATTCTTACGGAGGTAGAGTCATAACTTTACGATGAATTTCGTACTTTTCTGGAAAATGTCATAACTTACTGAAAAATTTCGTAAATAGTCTCTATTTTTGCGATTCGTAATTTTATGACTTTCGTTCCCTTAAGAAAATGTTGTATTCTTACAACAATTTACCGATATATAAAGTGTGCAACTGACACACACTTTAAAGTGTTTAACACCGTGTGGCATACGTCTATGTGTCCAACACGAGTTTTGAGTAGTTGGAAGTGTTCAACAGGTGTGTTGCACACTTTTTAGCCCGCCCTTCTCCTTTGAAAAAGCTATCCAGCGGGCTTATGCAAACGACCTCGTGTCTGTCTGTCTGTCTGTCTGTCTGTGTGTCTGTCTGTCTGTTCCACTAGAAGGAGATGTGCTAGAGACTTGAAATTTTCAGGGCATCTTAAGGTTCACTCCTAGAGAACGAAACGCCTACGGCAAATCCTGGCAACCAACCCTAAGGCGCTGTAAGGGGGTATCAAAGAAAAGGGGGTAGGTCAAAAAAGTCAGGAAAAAATAATTTTTTTATGAGCTACTAAGGGGTAACTCGTCAAAGTAGAGCCCTTTGGGCGAAAATTTCGTCCGTTTTGCTCTATCTTTTACCGTTTGGGCGCTAGAGGGAGTGTCTCTCACAAAAGTGGCCCAAAAATAAATTTATTAATTTCCGAAAATATTGAATGGTCGCCTAAGGGGTAACTTGTTAAAGTAGAGCCCTTTGGACAAAAATTTCGTCCGTTTGGCTCTATCTCTAACCGTTTAGGCGCTAGAGGGTCTTGTTTGACGATTAAAAGTTATAAATTGCTGTAGTGAAAAATTAAATGTAAAAGAAGGCCCAGAACCGCAAAAGAGGGAGGAAACTCCCTCCCCCCACCCCAAAAAACGTTTTCTAAGCAGAAGGGTGGGTTGTAGTCGCGGTGTTTCACCGTTACATCCCTTTCTCGTGTCTACGGGGCAAATTGTAAGGACGACGGGCTTTGCGGGCCGAAGGCCCGTTACATCATTTGATTATGTTCTACAGCAAATCGCGTGACAGAAACGGTCGGGCCGCAGGCCCGACCATCGCCGCCGGCAGGCCAAGCAGGCCTGGCCCCTGCCGAACGGAGTTGCCGGCGCAGCGAAGCGAAGCTGGCAACTTCGTTTGGCGGAAGGGCGGGCCTGCTTGTTAGTGTTCTACTTGAGCGTTAAGCTATAGTGCTCGACGGTCAGGTTGAACATTATAAAGTGTGCAACACACCTGTTGAACACTTCCAACTATTCAAAACTCGTGCTGCACACATGGAAGTATGCCACACGATGTTAAACACTTTAAAGTGTGTGTCAGTTGCACACTTTATATATCAGTGAAAGAATCAGAAGTAGAAATTACAAAATTTGTTGTAAATTTACTTCTTATAATTCGTAACTTTACAAATCAATATCGTAGTCATAAATTATAAAATCTGTCGTAGATTGAGGAACAGTTTTCTCACTGTGAACGGAGTTGCCGACGGAGCGAAGTAAAGCTGGTAACTTCATTTGGCGGAAGGGTGGGCCTGCTTGTTGATATAAGTGTCAAACGCGAGTATACGTCATATTCTCGACCAGCTGGAGTGCCTATTGCGAAAGATCGAGATTATGTTAGGGTAATTATGACTAAATCGACATAAAATGTAGTGAAACTGCCAAATATGGTTCTTGACTGCCCTGTATAACCAAGTATGGTCCTCAATCAGCCCTTAAATGTTCCTTACTTGACAAGACCGCCAAATCAGTTTCTATTATCATTGCATCGAAGCTGCTTGCAGAACTCGACCTAAGAAGAACTTAACCTGACATGTTATATCAATCCACGTTTGAAACGTGTTCTCTGGGCCTTTCACTAAACATATATTCCTGGGTCGACGCGAATTTACGCCTGAATACGAAATAATCTCAATTTGATCTTGAGCAAACCATTACAATGTCTCACGTCCTAAACGATGAATGTTAATGTTCAACTTGGCCGCGCGGGCGGCTCCGGCCAGGACGAGACAATGGTAATTTCTGGTAGTAAACGACAAGCCTTTTCACCCCAAAAATGGAAACTGTGACATTCTAGCGAGGGAGCAAGTATTGGTCTTGTTGATCCCTATTAGGCACTGATCCGAAAAGTTCAGTTTCTACAACAATGCAAATTTTGTTCAAAACATAAAATATGCAGAGCTGAGGACTAGGCACTGGTTAGCGTAGCCGATGAGCGACGCTCGGGCCGGGCTCTTCTATGACCTCACGCATGGATTACTATCTCTTTCCTAAATGCTGCTTGAAGCCTCGTAAAAGTACGACAAAAATATACCATTAGTGATAATGGTCTGTGCACACCTGTAAGGTATCTTGCTTGGAAGCATGATGCATGCAGACACTGTGAAGGCAACGGCTGCCCCCAGCATGGAAAGAGTCTTCTTTGTTTTAGTCGGGAAGTACTCCAGTAGAGGTTCCAGCATGCTAATCTCCATGTCCAGCTGCGTGTTTGGGTACTGGTGGTGGGATAGGATGTGGCTTATTCGCCAGTCTCTGCAACAATTTTTACGTTCACTCATGTGGAACAAAAATTATAAAAAAAAACAGATATTTTCTACGATTACAATGAAGACGAAGAATAACGTCTGCTCCCGGACCATTACAAATCATCAGCAAAGTAGAGGATTTTATTCCAGAGCCAAACACGACCTATTTCCCATCTGACTGGTCGAGGGTTTTTGATGGTCTGTGACCTAGGGCGTTGCAGCGAACCTAAACTGTTTTCGCTGATTTTTAGACCGCTCTTTTGCTTAAAAGCTATAGAAGCGGGCTAACGCCATCGCCCTTGTGTCTGTCTGTCTATCTGTCCGTCTGTCCGTTCCCCAAAGAGGACGTGAGCTAGAGGTCTGAAATTTTCAGGGTATTATTGTTGTCACTTCTGGACAACGAAACGGTTGGTGCAAATCCTGGCAACCACCCCTGAGTAGGTCTTAGGGGGTAACAAAAAAATGGGGGTGGTCCAAAAAGTGGTAAGAAATATTTTTTTTTATTGTCTCCTAAGGGGTAACTTACGAAAGTAGGTCCCTTAGAACGAAAATTTTGTCCGTTTGGCTCTATCTCTCACTGTTAAGGCGTTAGAGGAAGTTTCTCTAACAAAAGCGGCCCAAAAGTAAATACATTAATTTTAGAAAATATTGTATGGTCACTTAAGGCATATCTCATGAAAGTAAAGCCCTATGAGCCCCATGGCTCTATCTCTCACCGTTTAGGCGCTAGAGGGAGTTTTACTCACAAAAGTGGCCCAAAAGTAAAAACATTAATTTTGGAAAATAAATGATGGTCTCATAGGAGGAAAATTACGGAAGTAGATCTCTTCTGGACGAAAATTTTGTCCGTTTGGCTCTATCTCTCACCGTTCAGGCGCTAGAGGGAGTTTTACTCACAAAAAGGGCCCAAAAA
>NW_026267375.1:207308-211957 GCF_000697945.3 Frankliniella occidentalis | reverse complement strand
AATTTAACAAAATTTTTGATGGTCTCCAAAGGGGTAAATCGTGAAAGAAACCTCTGGTCTAAAATGTCGTCCGTATGGCTTAACTGTTTACTTTCAAAAGAGGTTTTTTCTTACCAATATGGCCAAAACAGAATTCATTTATTTTCAGGAGTACACTTTTGTCTAAGAAGTATGACGTCGGTTCAGAATTTTCTTCAAAACAGAAGAGTGGGCTTATTTTATGGTGGCACATCATGAGTAAAATGTGTACACTCCCATTAAAAAAAAAAAAAACAAACAAACATTTATTTCAATGTTCGGACACGATTGGAGTCATTCAGAGTTTGCCTGGAAGGACATTTTTAATTTCTTCTAGTCTTATATATTTTTTCATAGGTGCCTTATTGGATCCATAAGCTAACATCAATAACTGAGAAGGGATTAGGCATAACTTGCATGAATTCTACAAACTGCGGCACACACAGCCAAAGATGTTCAGCGTATGAAAAAATGCTTCGTTTGTTGAGTTTTGATTACGAAGTAGGCAAACAAAGGTTCCTCGCAAAAAGATGGTTCAAAGCGAGCCGTCACTGAAACGGGCCAAAGGCCCGTTTTCCGATAGAAGCTATATTACACCATGAAAATTCTGAAGGGACGGGCCGGACGGGCCAAAGGCCCGTCTCAAACGCCGCCGGCAGGCCAAGCTAGGCCCGCTCCCTGCCGAACCGAGTTGCCGGTGGAGCGAGGCGGAGCTGGCAACTTGGTTTGGCGGAAGAGCGGGCCTAGCTTGTTCCCTTTTCCTTCAATATTTTCTGAACGGTGCAAGATCCAAAGGCTGGCATCCGTACCCGAACGTGTCTCACTCTAAGCGCGTGCTGAGCGCAGTTGGTGTGCGAGAGAGACAAAGCTAGAGAGCCGAGGTCCCGGTGGTGTGCCGAACACACTCAATCTGAAAGGACTTTTATTGTCCATAGAAAGACGCGTTTTTGAGCACATCTCAACCGGGTGCAGATTGGAATCTAGATGTGAGGAGTTTGCATCTTAGTGATGGAGAGAAAAATAACTGTCCAGAAAAAGGACGCATTGCGTTTGATAGTCAAATGTACTAAACGATATTCTCGGTCTTGATCTAGAAACTATGGGTTTTCTATAATTAATTCCGCAAAGAAGCCCTATTTTAGGCTTGCTACACTAGGATGCCCCCTTAACTTCCCATTCAAAGCAAAACTTGGTATTTAGCCCCCCTTAGACTTAATGTGATAACACAGTTATGTGACAAAAAAGTAATTTCTATTCTTTGTGTCTAGAATTATTTTGGACTTAAGGAGCAATAAAGTACAGTCATAAGCCCTAATTTCGGACAAAATTAGCTGATTTCAACAATTGTTTCAAGGAGAAAAATTTTGTTAGAACAGAATCTCTAGTTGTCTGGGAGGTATAAAGGTGTGGGGAATCCAATGGCCAGTTACATTTAGGAGTCAGATCAACCGCTCAGGCAGTGTAAGGGGCTGAAAAAGTATGAAATAATGGCAAATCTCACTTTACCCCCCCCCCCCCCCCTTAATATTTCCGTATTTTTTTCTATTACATACTTACTCCAAAGACAAGTAGCACAAGCTGAGATAGTACATTCGCCAGTTGTCCCTCATGTGCGTGAAGTTGTGCGAGCAGATCGCCGTGATTGATATGCAAAACGCCCCAACCGTGGCCAGTACATAAGAACTGGTTGCTGCCGCACTGACCAGCAGAAGAAAGCAGCTTGCTACCTAGCAAAGACAATGAAACGGTAAAGCGCAAACCTTACTCGCAGATCTTCGATACCGCCCTTGAGACTGGAAACGCAGTTCAGTCACGCGCGTTAGCTTGGCCCAAAATCGAGGGTAATAACTCGGATTTTGCTCATGAGTGGTTTTTCTATAAGATAAAACGATGCTGGTTACGGTTTCCTTTGTCAGGGCGCTCTACGATGTCGTACGTCGTACGCCGTAAAGACGTACAAGGAGGCTTCCAATCGTAAAATTTCAGAGAGGAAGTACGCAGAGTTCTGACCCTCGATTTTAGTCCAAGCTACTGCACAGTAGTGAACGAACACAGCTCCCACAGAGTTCTAGCAAAGGTTTTTTTGCATTAAATCATATTTTCAGTATCTCTTTCGGAAGCACTGGGATATTCTTTTTTAACCCGCCCTTCAACTTTCAAAAAAGCATTAAAGCGGGCTGATGCAATCGCTCTCGTGTCCGTCCGTCCGTCCTTCCATCCGCCCCCCGTCGTGCGTGTAAGGCCTATGGCAAATCAGTCGAATTTTGATAAGGGAACGAATGTCCATATATTTGCTAAATTGAGGTTTTAATGTCATCTGGGACATAATTTTATTCTACTTATGTAGAACCAAACGGCACATTCATATCTATCATAGTTCCAGAGTTACACACATAGCATCAGAAGAAGTATGTCCATAAGCGATGTGACAAAACCACAAAAGTCCATAGTATTTTCAACAAACGATAAAACAATTTGACAGAGCGACGAATGTCCGTGGGCCAAATGGTCAAATTTGCGAATGTCTCAATAAAAATTTGTCAAAGGGGCGAATGTCCAAATATGTTGCATTAGGATATAGGGGAAAATAGGGGCTAACAAAAAAAAAAGAACAACACACTGCAGCCACTGTGAAAAATACTCGTAAGGGTTACGGGAAAATTTTCCATTATACACTGTTAAAAGCTTACGGTGAATTTGACCTTAAGCCACGGTCAACCTGCAGCACCGTAGCTTACGGTGGGTTGCACTGTAGCTTACGGTGGGTTGCGCTGTAGCTTACGGTGAATATCATTGTAAGTTACGGTGATCACCCAGCATTATTCTAAGTTACGCTGAACTGGGAATGAAATGTCATTTTAACACCATAATACTGGCGTTCTTGCCCATGAGATCCCTCTACAAACACCAAAAGTTAGAAATTAGAGTAAAAACAATCATAATAATACTGTCTGAGAAAAGAGGGTGGAATACAAATGTTAAAATATAATGATGAGACCATATAATATAAAATACGAGGAAGCCTTCCTTTCAATACGATATATTTTATCAATGATCGGTTCAACAACACTGAGGGGAGGGTGAGATGGTTTGTATAACTCACCAAAGTATTAAAAATCCATTGTGTAAGTTCTTGTCCTCAAAAGTCAATATGAGAGCATTCACCCCAGCCCTTGTTCTGACTAGGAAGGCTAGGCTATGATGGACAGCTGGCCTAAACCATCATTCAGACTAAGTTTAGGTGCACAAATTAGGGTTATGCTCAGATGTCCGTACTCGTATCGGCACGGATCTCAATAAGCGTTGACACGAGTCAACTGTCACAGTCGAAGCCACTTCAAAATAAAAATAAATCTGCATTTTAATTCTTGCATCACACTCGCAGTAACCTCTGAAGACCGCCATGTTGACTTTAATTTGTTGTCAACACACTGGTCTGCCTTCAGCAAGTACTTTTATTACTGACACTCAAAACTGCCGATAGTCGTCTCTTCTGCTGCTGCTGCTGCTGTCGTTGTTGATGTTGTTGCTATCCCCTCCTCCCCCTCCCACCCAACACCCCGCCCCGCGTCTCGTCTGCCTTACTTCTGCTTTCCCTTGTCATTTTGGTAGATTTTTCTCATGGCTCGTGACTTTTCTTCTAATTTCTTACCATTCTTTTTGCATTTTAATTGAAAGCAGAAGACACAATAATTAACTATCACCATATTAGTAGTTTTAATTAACTACAAGTAGGAGTATGCTGTCTGAAGAAAGTGAGGTTAAATTTGTCAGGTGACTTTGGACAAAACTTGAATATTAAATGTTAAGTTATGTAATGCTAAATGCTTGGCAGCATTCATAGTGATTAATCTTTAGTTGAAAACATATAAATTATCATTCAGTTGTGCTCGTAGTCTCTGATCCACCTTGCTCTGAGCATATTATTTTGCGGATATGTTACCTTATCCTTTTCTAAATGAATGATTACATACATTGGCTTTTCTTTAGATGCTATAGAGCTTGCAAATTGAATGAGAATGAGAAATATACCCAACTTGGTTTGGCAGGAGTGAAACATGGCCAGATACGATCAATACAATTGGACAAGCACTTGTTTGATTTCCGTCGACCCACAGTCCATTAAACATTATTTACTTAAACTGACAAACTGTGTCACTTACTTTTCCCCTACATGCAGTAACAATAAATAGTAAAATGCTATCCTGCCTCATATATTGTGTTATAAATTGTTACTACATGAAGGGAAAAGTGTACAAACAAGTGTTGCTGCAGGACCTCCTCCAGTAAAACTGAAATGCAGAAAATATGCAGGGAACAAGAACATTGTCCAAGTCACCATTTTAAAGCATAGCGAGTACCGTTTTCTTCTTCCCTGTATTATTTCGGTTTCAGCTTTACCAGAATGATTTGTTAGCTGAGCAGGGCGACGGACGTGTCCAGCTGGGGGTTCAGCGCCTCCATGGCCATGGGTGCCACCAGCCGCAGCGCCTCCACCACCTACCTGCCCGCGCCACACCCCGCGGCAGCCGCTGCTGTTCGGTGTCCTCTCTCTCTCCTCTCTCCGGCGGCGAGGGGATGGATGTCCTACAGCAGGCCAGCAGGTCCCAGCCCTGACCCCCCCCCCCCCC
>NW_026267375.1:191715-205818 GCF_000697945.3 Frankliniella occidentalis | reverse complement strand
TTTAAAAAAGGATAAGGTAAGATATCCCTAAAATAATATGCTAAGAGCTTACGAGCACAACTGAATGATAATTTATATGTTTTCAACTAAAGATTAATCACTATGAATGCTGCCAAGCATTTAGCATTACATAACTTAACATTTAATATTCAAGTTTTGTCCAAAGTCACCTGACAAATTTAACCTCACTTTCTTCAGACAGCATACTCCTACTTGTAGTTAATTAAAACTACTGATATGGTGATAGTTAATTATTGTGTCTTCTGCTTTCAATTAAAATGCAAAAAGAATGGTAAGAAATTAGAAGAAAAGTCACGAGCCATGAGAAAAATCTACCAAAATGACAAGGGAAAGCAGAAGTAAGGCAGACGAGACGCGGGGCGGGGTGTTGGGTGGGAGGGGGAGGAGGGGATAGCAACAACATCAACAACGACAGCAGCAGCAGCAGCAGAAGAGACGACTATCGGCAGTTTTGAGTGTCAGTAATAAAAGTACTTGCTGAAGGCAGACCAGTGTGTTGACAACAAATTAAAGTCAACATGGCGGTCTTCAGAGGTTACTGCGAGTGTGATGCAAGAATTAAAATGCAGATTTATTTTTATTTTGAAGTGGCTTCGACTGTGACAGTTGACTCGTGTCAACGCTTATTGAGATCCGTGCCGATACGAGTACGGACATCTGAGCATAACCCTAATTTGTGCACCTAAACTTAGTCTGAATGATGGTTTAGGCCAGCTGTCCATCATAGCCTAGCCTTCCTAGTCAGAACAAGGGCTGGGGTGAATGCTCTCATATTGACTTTTGAGGACAAGAACTTACACAATGGATTTTTAATACTTTGGTGAGTTATACAAACCATCTCACCCTCCCCTCAGTGTTGTTGAACCGATCATTGATAAAATATATCGTATTGAAAGGAAGGCTTCCTCGTATTTTATATTATATGGTCTCATCATTATATTTTAACATTTGTATTCCACCCTCTTTTCTCAGACAGTATTATTATGATTGTTTTTACTCTAATTTCTAACTTTTGGTGTTTGTAGAGGGATCTCATGGGCAAGAACGCCAGTATTATGGTGTTAAAATGACATTTTATTCCCAGTTCAGCGTAACTTAGAATAATGCTGGGTGATCACCGTAACTTACAATGATATTCACCGTAAGCTACAGCGCAACCCACCGTAAGCTACAGTGCAACCCACCGTAAGCTACGGTGCTGCAGGTTGACCGTGGCTTACGGTCAAATTCACCGTAAGCTTTTAACAGTGTACAAGTCGTAAAATTACAATTTGAAATTGTAAATTTACAAGCACTCCCTATCGACTTGGAATTGACCGACGAGCAAGAGTGGGCGGTCGTAAATTTACGGCATATCTTGTAAATCAAAATTACAACAAATGTCGTAAGTTTACGAAGATATTTTTCACAGTGGCTTTTTCGTGAAACTGTTTATTAATAAACAATGTGAATCAGAGGGCATCTTACTCCTTATATAGGGAAGATGTAGAGCACAATTGGCTTCTAACTGCAAAAGCTTTTCAAGCAATAGCATAACACTTGAATAGTTGGGTAGTAGTTTGGACATTCGCCTCGTTATCATAGTGTTCTTGGACACTCGACACTTTGTCAAAGCAGTTGTGGACGTTCGTCTCTTTGTCAAATTGTTCATGGACATTCGCCAATTCGACCCCTGCAATTAAGATGTGGAATTTCGCCCTATTGTCGACATTTATACCTGGCAAAACTGGCAAATGTCCCTTATCTCCAAGGGGGACGTAACTTCAACCAATCGGTGTACAGATCCGGATCCAGTCAAAATCCAGTCACAATCCAGTCACCCAATCATTTTCCAGTCACCCAGTCGTCTTTCCAGTCGCATCCAATCGCATCCAGTCGCTTACCAGTCAAAACCAATCAAAACCAGTCGTTTCCAGTCACTCCCAATCACCCAGTCAAAAACTGTCCAATCGCTAAAAAGCACCATAAGAGCGCCACTTTTTGAATCCCGCGGTACCTTGAAAGGCAGCAACGGCAACCAGAGTTCGCAATGGACATCACAAACACATTTTCAATTTTGTTGTTTCAACAAAATGGAATGGTGTTTACTCGTAGAATAATTGGAAGTCACATAATCTTTCAATAGGACTTGTCAAAACGATTATTAAACACACAACTTATTTTCACAACAGCCATGGACTTGCAAGGGACCGAACACTATTATAGCCAATATCGCAAACTCGGGTAGGATAGGCCCATCGAAATCAGAACAAGGTATACCATTTTCTTAAATTCATTAGCTTTGTCTGGAGTCAATTTATGTTTTATGAAGTCCAATGAAATGGTGGCAGCATTGAAATTAAACTCTATGATACGATACATTATAGAACTTTCAATTAAATAAACTTCATCGACTCGTGATCCTTCAAATACCTCGGAGAGATCTGATAAAAATAAATAAAAGAGCGTCAAGTTATACTTGTCGTAGGAGAGAAGTTTAACCAGACTTACCACTATCAAGCTTTTCTAGTGGACTTCCAAACCTATTCTATTGTAAAGTGATTACTCAAGTTCACTATTCGCTACAAGTACCTGTTGTAGGGGGGCTGCAAGGGATTTGAACTCAGGTGGTGATTAGAGCGACCCAACCAGACCAGGCCGCGGTCGAAGGTCTGGCTGGCAGAAGGGGTTGAGGGTGGGGGTGGGGTATTTCACTGAACAAAAATTGGGCTACGCTCTGAAAAAAACGGGGAAAAAATCAGTAGGTAATCAGAAAATTAAAGGGAAAATTAAGGCAAAATCGATCAAAGATAGTATGAAAAATTAGTGTATGCTTGAATTTATAGTGAGGTACCCCTCAAGGGAGGCCGGAGGGGGGGGGGGGCGATGCACAGTAGGTCGCCTAAATGACGACCGGTTGCCTACCTACTAAGCGGACCCTCATTCGGTATAGTTTTGTTCTATATTTTGTTTGTCTTCTCATCTACCCCGTGCATAATGTTAACGCACAGGGCCCTACGTGTATGACAAATGTAGACATACCAGGCTGAGTGCAACACTTTTCCTTATCTTGTGTAGCAAATTTCCAGTCTTGTCGTCATCCAGTCATTTTCCAATCGTTTTCCAGTCAGCCAATCACATTCCAGTCTTTACCAGTCATTTTCCAGTCACCCAGTCATGTCCCAATCCTCCAGTCAATCCCAATCATTTTTCCAGTCATCCAATCGTTTCCAATCACCCACCAATCTTTGACTGGGCCAGTGGTGTACACGATTTTTGGGAGTTACGTCCCCCTCGCTTATCTCCCATTCCATTCAAAATAATGACACAAGCTGAAAAGCAAAATGTAATGCAACACTAGAGAAGTATTTAGGATAACTCTCAAAGGTGTGGCTTCAAACCGCTATGCAGGTCAAAAAGGAACCTTATTTCCTCTATCCTGAAAACTTAGCGGGTTTGGACATTCGTCCCTTTATGAGAATTTGCCTGAAATACTGTCAACCACCCTTAACGGGGTTACAAATAAAAAGAGGTTGTTCCAAAAAATAGGAAACAAATATTTTTTTATGGGCTTCTTAGGGGTAACTCGTGAAAGTAGGACCCTTTGAACTGAAATTTTATCCGTTTGGGTGCTTCAGAGTTTTTAGACGATCCAGTCTATACCAGCAGGTTTGGCGCGCGGGGGAGCGGTGCGTTATGCTGTTCGTCCCAACTTCCCTCCGCCCGCCAACAATCACTACTGTGCTCTAGGCCACGCCCCGTCCAGGCGCTCCCAGCCCCATAAACAATATACACTTAACACTCCTCCAAGCCGTCCAAGCCTGGCCTGAAGGTGGCCCAGGCGAGAGCACAGGGCACCCGAGGCCTCGACCCCAACGACGAGCACCTCTGGTAGCTCGGTCTATCGCTCGTCCACAGTGAGGGCGATCACAACAACGCCGCTCGCCCAACAACTGCCTGGTCTCACAAGGGAACTCATAAAGTGTTAGTCCCCGACGAGGTCCCCGATTTTGTTCCGCCTTGGGGGTTTTGTAGGGTCAGCGTCAGCAAAGACGAACGACATCAACGCATAAGGCCGTGAATCTCAGAACAATTGTCGTAACTCTGGTTCAAGAACGCAATAACGCATTTAATTCCTAACAATAATTTTGTACTAGCTTTATTTCTTTTATTGGGATGGTCTATTTGTTAACATGAAATTAATGTTTTATGCGAAAAGTGTGGAAGACTAAGGTATATAATTAACAGTTATTTTTACTACATTTTTTTTTTCGACGTAAATACGGTGAAAATGAAGACGCTGTAAAGGCGTACAAGGAGGCGTCAAATCGTACAATGGCCGAGGAAACCCCCCCCCCCCCAAAAAAAAGAAAAAAAAAGAAGCAGTTTGATGCGTGTACAATGAGAAGAAATGAAACTGATTTTTGAATGATAAACGTGTGCCAGTACGTCTAAAAGCACGGAAGTCATTCAAAAATAAGTTTCATTTCTTTGTACACGCATCAAACTTTGTAGGACGAGTTCCGCAGCTCTAAAACTAAGAGAAACACATTAAATTTGACCAGCTGACAATTTGATCAGTTGTTATCAAGCTCTAAAGTAGCGAGGTGGGCGCAGCAACAGCCACGCTTACTTTGAGGGACTTCCTCAAAATTTGTGACTTACTTTGAGGGTCGTTCTTATTTTTCAAGAAAGATCCCTCAAAGTTACTGACTCCCTCAACGTTTTCCTTTTCCCCTCAAAAACTGGGACTTCGTTTTTACCGTGTTTCCGGAACGCTTCATTTTAACAAGCAGATTAGTACGTACCAAGCCGTCGTTAAACCAGCGCGAAAAGGAACTGTCTGGTGTGATTTTAAGGACATAGGCGGCCCGACGCTTGAACGTCTTGTAAAATCCATCCTCGTGGAAGGTGTATGGTGAGTTTCGGGGCTGGCTTCGGCTAGCTGAACGGATGAAGAACTTCGGCAGTAGATCTGCAGCGGTCTGCGCAATGTGGTGACTCTCAAACGCCTCCGTAATGTCCGTCCCCTAAAACGAAAATCGCATCAAAAAATAAGTGAAGAGCCAGGCCCACCGCCCGCCTTCCCACCGAACTAAGTTGGCTCCACTTCCCTGACCACTATAACTGCGCAACTGCAAGTACAATACCTGCATGCGTTCAACTCCGTAGTAGTGCACTAGCAAGTGTTTAACTATGTTGATCTGCACTGGAAAGTGCGCAACTCCTTTATTGAACACTCCTCATCCCGTTGCCAAGTTTTCGGTTCTGTTTCTGTGAATGCCGTACAGCTACATGTAAAAGTATGCTCACGTGTTCAAACACAAACATATTACATGTTGTGGCACTTTTTTGGCAGAGCCAGCCGGGGCACTTCCACCCAAAAAGGCCAATTTTTTAATGCTCAGCATCGCCAAGGTGGCAGCTTGTGGCACCTGTTCTCTCGTTTATTAGTATCGTAGCTACCCTTTGATGCAAGAGTTAGAGTGGAACTCGGCGGAACTCAAGTTATAACTCAATATGAAAACAAGATAACACCTAACCTCCAAATCTGAACTTTTGAATTATGATTTATTCCTATTCTCAAGTCTTTGACATAAATAATATGACTTAAAATGTTGCCCAACTTTTAAATACCAAGAAATGTCACTTCCAGTCCTTATAGACCGTGTTTTACTCAATTTCGAAGCATTTTACCAAAGCGCGCAAGGGTCGGTTTAAACACATCCTAGCCGAAACACGAGCTATCGAAATGAAGTGAAAGTGAATGGAAATGGTGACTTTATGTGTCATCTACCGATATCAAACAGAAAAATCCGTTGATTCTAAAGATTAGATTTTTGACTTTTGTCGCAATTTTGAGGCCAAATCTCCCACTGTGCGGCGGGGACGGTTCCTCCACCCCGCTCTATCGCGCTCATTTCAAACAGTATCCGGGCGCCGCTCGCTAGCGAGTAGCCAAAACTTCCTGTTTTCCGGTGGGTTGCTAAATAACTTTGTCGATCCGGGCCGATGTATAGGACGCTAAGGAAGAGTTCTGCGCTGCACGCACCTCAAAAATATGAACGTTGGTCACCGTTGAGAACACCGTTCTCTGGTTGTCTCCATGCTGAAAGGACCGGCAGGGATATTTTCTTACCCACACTAATATTTATAATTGAGTGAAAAAACGACGCTCACTTACGTGTCAAATTGCCCGCTATCGTTCGACTGCTCAAGTTTTAACTAGACGGCTTGAAATTTTACACTTCTGGCTTTCATGATATAAACTTACTCTGAAAATTTTGGGTACCTAGCTCAATCTGTTTTCGAGATATCGCGATTTCAGACAGACACCCTTCTCTTGGACGAAAAAGGAGAAGGACTGATCACTGCGCCGCGCCGCCGGGCGAAAAACCTGTACCCCCCCTGCCTGCCGCTGGGCAGCGCACCGCTGCCTACCTCCCAGGAGGGAGGATGCTTGGCGCGGCCGCTTCACCCAGGGGCCTTATGGGCGCGACGCGGCGCGCGCCGCTTCTCGCGGCCCTAGCTCCGAAACCGTTCAAAATAGATGGTGGGTGTAAGCGAGCCGTCCTCTTTCGTCCAAGCCCTTCTGAACACTTTCGCTATCGCTGAGGCAATTACTCTCCTACCAAGGATACACCCCTAATTTTTCCCAATTCAAACTAATTCAGACTAGTCCAATTGAATCCTAACGGATTGAAAACTAATTCAACTAATTCAGTCCAATTCAAGACAATTTACAATCAATTTACGTCAATTTAAGCCAGGTCAAGTCAATTCACGCTCATTCAGGAAAACAAAGTCGAAATAATTCAAACCAATTCAAAAACAATTCAACCAATTCAGTCCAATTGAATCTCAATTTAAGCCAATTCAAATTCAATTTTTGAAATTTGTACACCCAATTTCGAAGTTATCCACTCCTCGCCCCTACCTTAGTGATCCGAAGCCAATTCTGACCTCCGGGATGCCGCGAAATAAACTCGGTGAGGTCGTAGAGGCCGTCGTGTACCCGCCACAATCCCTCAGCACCGTCATCTTGCCGCCTGCTCTCCATGTAACTAAAAACCAACGAACAGAACGGTTACAACCTGGATTTAATACCCACGTAAATTCGACATAAAAAGAACGACTTTTAGTCTTAGCCTATTCTCCTTTGAAAAAGCAACAATCCTATTTTGGCCTAAGGTCACCTCTATACGCAATGGACTTGCCCAAACTGTTTTAGTTACAGGCCTCAAACTGTGACATGAATAGGAAAGAAAAGGCCTCCAACTGCGTGGATGATTTTTAGCACGTGACTTACGGCATAGAGGAGGGCCAAAAGAAAATCTGATCCGAAAAAGGTTTAGTCGCTCCACTCCTGCGTCGTACCTTTCTCCCGTGACTGGTGGAGCGCCATTTCGGTGGCTGGCATACTTCAGTAACACACTAGAGCCAAACGAAGTCAGCTCTTTCGGGGCCATTGTAAGTCAGTCCGATCAGACTCTCCGTGGATAACTGAGCCCATGCCGCCTTTAATCGACGCACTCGCGCTGACATCAATGAACTGTGACTGCGCTATCAGAAGAGGCATATCTTGTGTTATTCAGGGAGTTGGGGGCAAAAGGGATTTTGAACCCTTCTTCATTTACCATCAGTCGTGTGCTCAAACATCAGATCAACCCGTGAATGTTCGTCAATCTTCGCCGTTAAATTATTATGTTCATTTCCAAGAAACATAGAATTGTCACGAAAACGCGAAGGGCTCCACCTCTTTTCCAGAAAGTACACCATATTGCTAACTTCCAGAAATCGCCCCTAGGGAACATCTCTACACGCATGCAGAGACTTGCCGCCTAGTTCGCAGCGGATGTAGTACCAGCCTGGCGTCGAGGGGGAAATCACTCGGGAAAACAGTGTACGAGTTAGTACATACATAGTACACTTTAGTACGCTTAGTACGGCGTTAGTGCGGCTAGTACGCCATTAGCACGGCCAGTACGCCATAAGTACGGTCAGTACGCCATTAGTACGGCTAGTACGATGATAGTACGGTCAGTACACCATTAGTACGGTTAGTACACCGTTAGTACAGCGTTAGTACAGCGTTAGTACACCGTTAGGACGCATTTTTTTTTTTTTTTTCAATAATTCGATCGATAATTGAAGGGAGACCCAGTCTCCCCTTCTCGTTCACAACAGACTAATTTGAAATACCGTATATGGTCCTTTTTTTCTCAGAGAGAACTTCAGATGATGTTGTTTCGGTGGTGGCTGCACTGAGGTGGAAAAGAGCGCAAAAACGCAAATGCTCCTGCAACCCCTTTGAGACTTTCTGACTCTCTCACATGTGCCCAGATGGTCAAACCGAGTGCGATATTTTTAGTTTTATAATTGTGGAACTCGTCCTACAGAGTTTCGCGAGTGTCCGGTGAGAAGAAACAAAAGTGATATTTTGACAAAATCTTGACTAAAGAAATCGAAAATGTTTTGTGCTCCAAGACGATCGGAATCGAAATGGCAGTTACTGCCCCCCAAATTGACAATTTGGTCGTTTTTGCACACATTTACCCCTTTGGACTCTAATAACTTTGCCATTTCGACTATGATAGGCTTTCAGCATAAAACATTTCCTTTATAATTTTGAAAAAGGAATCCAAATCTTGTACTACACTTTTAATTTTATAATTTCTAAAAAATGCAAAATTTTTTATTTTGTTATTTTAACAAAATGTGATTGTGTTTACATGTGGAATGATTGGAAGTCACCTTATCTTTGAAAAGGACGTGTAAAAAGATTATTAAACACGGACCTACAACACTGCAAAATTCTTGCTAAGAATTTTTAAGCATTGTAAGAAAGTTTGCAATGAAAACTATTTTCTTTGCATTGCAAACCATTTTCTTCGTAAGCTGCGAAGAAATGGTTTGCAAGGTTACAAACTAATTCTTTGCAGCGTTACGAACGATTTTCTTCGTAAGGTGCGAAGAATTAGTTCGAAATCCAAAGGATTTAGTTCGCAATGCAAAGCATTTTACAACGCTTGAAAATTCTTTGCAATGCAAAGAATAGTTCTTCGCAAGCTTTTTACAGTGAAGGAACTGAACAATATTACAGCAAATATCGTTAACTCAGGTAGGATAGGCCCATCGAAATCAGCACAATGTACATCGTTTTCTTAAAGTGACTAGCTTCGTCTGGAGTCACATTATGTTATACTTGTCGTAGGAGAGAGGTTTAAATGTATTTTGAAATAAAGCAGTCCGGTAAAGCTGAAATGCAGAAGAATACGGGGAAGAAGAAAACGGAAGTCACCATGTTAAAGCATAGCGATTTCTGTTTTCTTCTTCCCCGCATTCTTCTGCATTTCAGCTTTACCGGGTATTTAATTTCACTTCAATCAGAGGCAATCCAATCGTCGCTACTCCAGGCTCGAGAGATTTTCGCGAAGAATCGCGAAGAACTCAATCTTTTTAAGCGGAGCCTCGACACTGACGTAATGCGCCGTGATGCTCCAGTACACATTAGTACGGGTTTAGTACACGTTAGTACGTGTTAGTACATGTTAGTACATCGTTAGTACGCGCTATTACGCATTAGTACGCGCTATTACGCATTAGTACGCGCTATTACGTAATTAGTACAGGCCCGGTGTACGAGGTAGTACGCAAGTGATTTCCCCCTCGGTACAAGCAGTTATACTGGAAGTATCATCTGCTAATAAAATGTTGTTGTGTTGTGTTTCTAGGAGGTACTGCAAACGTGGAGCCCAAAGACGAAAATTTCGCTTGTTTTGCTCTATTTCGTACCGTTAAGGCCCTTGAAAGTACCCAGAAAGCGGAAGTGTGAAGACAGCCTAAGGAAAACTGACGTTTCGGTAATACCCTAAAGTTACTAATAGGGTATCCCTGTAGAGCGCGGAGCGAAACTGAAAAGAACAAAAGCGGTTACACTCACAAAAATGTTTTCTTGCCCCCATCCCAAAAGTGTTACTGACTCAATTTTACTTATGTAAAACCGCTTACCGCCTCGGCGGCTGCGGACAAACGCTCACCTCCTCCCCGCCTGCGGACAACCGCTTACCTAGCTTGGCGCTCCGGATAACCGCTTAAATCGCTTTTTCACCGAAAACGTAATATTGGTATCATTTGAAAGAGAATTTCCGCCTCTTTCGAATGATACCAATATTACGTTTTCGGTGAAAAAGCGACTTAAGCGGTTATCCGGAGCGCCAAGCTAGGTAAGTGGTTGCCCGCAGGCGGGGAGGAGGTGAGCGTTTTCTCAGAGCCCCCGAGGCGGTGAGCGGTTTTACATAGGGGGTATCGTTATCTCGTTCGAAGAAACATGGTTTTCCTCCCACAAGAAGAAAATATTCTTGATACATTCTGCTTAGCCCAAGAAAATAATATGCTTGTGCGAAGAAACATGTAACTGGGCTAGGCGGGCGTGGACGGAGGAAGAACAGACGGATATGGGAGGAGCGCGCGAGAGGACCGGGCTACCTGAGGTACAGAGGCAGCGCTGGGGACACGATCACGCATGTGGCTTCATAGTTCAAACGGTTACTTGCTTACGCTTTAGCGCTTTTGACACGAGCAGGGTTCGAATCCCGACAGTGCCAATGAGTGATTTTAGCGGTTAGAAGAACAAGAAGAAGTTCCAAGATGGCCGCCACGGACCACAACAAACATTCAACTGTTTCTCCAAGCAGCCGCTCGCGCTCGGGAGCCCCAATAACCTACCTAATGTTATATCGCGTCTGTTGGAGTCAAACTTGGTTTTGTTAGAATCGGAAGAACGTGAAGAACACGATAAAAACGATATTGGACCTATAAGAATGCTATTTAGTGTTAATCTTTGAAAATAATAGTTCATGTTCACAATTTTAACAAACCAACACCATATCTTAGAAAGGAACCTGAAAAATTCGTCACGTATGTTCAAATCCTATTTTATGTGTTCTCCTCTTCCTTCCGATCAAAATGATACTAAATTTGACTCAAATGGGAGCAATATAAAGTTGAGCGAGGGCGGCTGCTAGCAGTCGCTTCGGGAAAACAGTTGATGGTTTGTTGTGGTCCGTGGCGGCCATCTTGGAACTTCTTCTTGTTCTTCTAACCGCTAAAATCACTCATTGAAGGCGTAAATTGCATTAAGGAGAATCGAACCATCTTTAACTACCGTCATAACCCACTGTGAGACACATTTCAAGACTGTCTCCTGGGGCACTATTTCACTTAATACAGCCAAGACTAAATATTCTTGGGATAAGAAAAGAATTCTTGAACTAAGATTTTCATGGAGGATTGACACAAGAAAAAATATTCTTGGGCCAAGAATACTAATTCTTGTACGAGTGACAAGAATACTAGGTAGATGTACGCCAGACTACGTCTCGCGTAACAGGCTTTGCGATATCTCACGAAACACTGTTACGCTGCGCTGCGCCTGGCCACACATTCATCTACCTAGGCCTGCGGCGCTGACACCCGAGTCGGGCAAAATGCATAGTCGTACATAGGCCTTCGGCTCCAAAGAACACAAATTTAACCCCCCAGGATTTTATTTTGACGAGTTGCCCCAACAGAGACCATATGAGAAACAACATTAAAATGATTTGTGGTCATTGACGTGTGGAAGTCGCCCTCTGGCGACTAAACGGTTAGAGATAGAGCCAAACGGAAAATTTTTTAGCCCGGAGAATTCTACCTTGACGAGTTACGTGTTAGAGAGATGTAAAAAACATATTTTTTAAAAGTAATATTTTGGGTTTTTCGGTTTTTGATTTTGTTGACAGGTCAATTTTTAAGCTAGAGGGCTCAAAATCAATACAGTTCTTGCTTTTAATGATACAAAGTTACAATAAAAATTTGAGCCTTCTAGCTCAAACCGTTCTCACGTTATTGTGCTTACAGACAGACAAACAAACAGACGCGAAACTTTTTGATCATCACTGGAGTAATATGCTTCGCCATCGCTCAGCCAAAAATATTCTTGGCTGAAGTAGATTTCGGTTTTGGCAAGAAAACATTTTTGTGAGTGTACTTAGAGCTGTGGTGGGGGCGGGCGAGCGGAGGAGCGGCGGGCGGGCGGGGAGGCTCCCCCACCACCCACCGCTCCTTCGCCCGCGCCCACCGCCGCTCTCTGTATCCGCTTTTGTTCTTCTTAAATCCGCTCCGCGCTCTAGAGGGATACCCTATTCTTTTGCGTTTTTCTTTTATCTTAAAGTTTTCCGATGATCTTGTGTAATTTTGTGGATGATGTACTCTTAATCGTGGGTGCGGGCCCCTTTCCTCCGAAGTGCGGGTTTTTCGAATCAAAGAGGACTTCATTTTGAAATTAGAAGGTCATCTCCCTTGTTTTGCAAATCCGACTGCTATCTTTGTTATTTCAGGCCTGTCACAGAGATCTCTGCTCGAGCAGTTCAGTAGAGGAAAATAATGCAGTACCGACTGCCACATGGCGCTCGATAACGTCGTACATATCGACATCGACCTTGACCTTTTATAATCTGTCCCTCACAGTGTACTACGGAACGTAGAAAGTACAGGTCCACCGTACATATGTTAACCCTTTATCCCGCAGTCCACGGACATCAACTACTTTCGTTCATTCCCGAGAAGCTAAATTTTATGATAGCGCCTTTTACACGACGCAGGTCGATAGATTTAAAGCTCCTGAGTCGACTCTCGAGGTATCGAATTGATCGATTCAGCCGCTGTGTGTGTGTGTAAACAAAGACCGTCATGACGCTCCGGCTTGGCGGCTGTGAGCTCTCGGCGAGGTTGAGAGGTGTGCCGCGGCAAAGTAAGTGACTTAAACAGTTCGAAAAAAGTATTCCAAGCCAGAATGAGCCTTTTAGAATGCTGATCAATCAATATTTTAGTGTATTTTCAATGTTGCTTAACTCAATAATGCCGTGGAATAGTATTTTATCAAGTGGGTTTTCATCCAAAATGCCTGACTGAGCATGTTTCACCTTCAAACCAATGTGTTTTGTTTACCACAAAAAATGTTTTTAGGGAGCATGAAATATTTTCCAAAATATTGAGGAAATTGTGAAATTTAGCTTTTTGTCGACACTTTGTATGATTATAAAACGGATATAATAATGACTTCATGAGACCTCCGGCAGGAAGACCGTTTAAATTTGTGAGGTCACTCGACTACACGGCAGTGATGTCCCCGGACATCAACTCATACAAAGAACTTCCAGGCGCGACCAAACACTAAAATCGATTAGATCGTATAATTTGATGCCTAAATAGTGAGGAAGTCGCAATTTTTTTTTTTTGTATGGTTATTTCTATGGTTGCCGGTTTAAGGGTTAAATGAATAGCACGGCCTAAAATCACGGTTTTTTCCGGTCAGAATGGCGTAAGCGGATTGTTGAAATTCGCGATTGTTGAAATTCGCGATAAGTGGTTTTTGTGTAGTTTGCGGGACCCATATAAACGCGTTGGTTTCGCCTAGAAAGAGACGAGCACAGTTTTTGTTGCCTAGACGGTTCAATAGCACAGTTTAAGCACAGTTTTTCGGCTTGCTCGGACTTATAGAGTCACTGGGTCCAAAACCGGCCAAAATCAACTGTGTGCTTAAACTGTGCTTTTGAACCGTCTAGCCAACAAAAACTGTGCTCGTCTCTTTCTGGGCGAAAAAAACGTGTATACGTGTATCACAAATTTCAACATTTCAATTTTGCCATGCGGACCGGAAAAACCTGTTTTTTTAGGACATGCTATCCGTTTAAATTGTCCGTCTACGACAAGTGGCCAAACGCACCGACAAAAACGCCCTTTCGCGTTAAATTTCACCCATCGCGAATTTCAACAATTCTGACCTTAAAAACTGTTCTTTTAGCCCGTGCTACCCTTAAATTGTGCGTCTGCAACAGGCGGCCAAACGCACTGTCAAAAACGAAATTTGGCGGTAAGGCCCAAATAAGCAAGGCCAGGAGGACCCAGTGACGCACAACTAAATCTGAGCACGCCGAAAAACTGACAAACTGTGCTTTCGAACCGGCTAGGGTAGAAAAGCAATGCACCTGTCATCTGACATAAGTACGTATGTCACAAAATCAAAATTTTACAGGAGCAACGTTTATTTGTGCTACAAAT
>NW_026267375.1:186709-191620 GCF_000697945.3 Frankliniella occidentalis | reverse complement strand
ATGTCAGATGACATGCGCACTTTTGTTCAGATTATGACTGACATGCGCACTTTCTGTCAGATGACGATGACATGCGTTCTTTTGTCAGATGAGACCTCTGGTGACATGCGCATGTTAGTCAGATGACAAAGACATGCGTACAATTTGTCAGATGACGCTGACATACGCGTATTTAATCAACAAGTGAGGCTGATTGGATTTAACAGAGGATACTAATTCAGCAGATAGAGGACAGAACAAATGTGATTGTGTCCCACCTTGAGATAAGGCTGTAAACTGTATTCCTTGGTTATTTCACTCCACTCATACTGGTGCAATACACAAGAAAACACGAAATCTCGAGCTAAATCTTGCACTAGTTGATGATGGCAGGCTGGCTGGGAAAAGGGTGGTAAATACTCGCGAGCCATGTCTTGGTCACTGTCAGGACGAAACACCAAACACAAAACATTCGAAACGGTAAGAAGTGTCATCGACTGTCCACCATCCACTATGTTGTTCTTGGTCTCATAAGGCACACATCGGAACCGTTATCCGCACGCCCAGCGCGAAGTGCCAGTAAGCGATAGCCAGCAGAAAGGGAAAGTGGTGAAAAGATGTTTTGTTTATGGTCGAGTCGTCTGGCCGAGGCTTTGACTTTAGTGGATATTAATTGAAATTGTATCCTTGATTGTCATCTCGGTTCGACACGTGGAATTCGCACTGCTTTTCTTTGAATTCATACTCTATTGTCATAACCACATAAAGGCGTGGTGTTGTCTTCCTTAACATTGTGATAAATGTGGTTTGCGTTATTTTTCTCCTCACTATGGCAACCAAGGAATACAGTTCACAACCTCATCTCAAGGTAAATCAATTGGGACCTCACAAAACAGCAAATAATAGTCTAGAATAGTGCCCACAATCATATTTGTTCTGTCCCCTATCTGCTGAATTAGTATCCTCTGTTAAATCCAATCAGCCTGACCTGTTGATTAAATACGCGTATGTCAGCGTCATCTGACAAATTGTACGCATGTCTTTGTCATCTGACTAACATGCGAATGTCACCAGAGGTCTCATCTGACAAAAGAACGCATGTCATCGTCATCTGACAGAAGGTGCGCATGTCAGTCATAATCTGAACAAAAGTGCGCATGTCATCTGACATACGTACTTTTGTCAGATGACAAATGACATGCGTACTTTTGCACCATGTCCGCCTATGGCTACCTATGGGGAATTTTCCCAAAATTCCATTTGCACTGGGTGTAGAACATGTTTCTGGTCAGTTTGGTCTTAAAAAGTGGTTTTTGGAAATTTGATGACCTACATACTTATGGCAGATGACAGGTGAATGGTCGTTGTTAAAGGCGGTAACGACGCGTTTACATGGGCCCCGCCAACTTCACGACAGCGGGACCCATCGCGAATGTCAACATTTCGATAACGCCATTCTGGACCGAAAAAAACTCTGCTTTCAGCACGTGCTATTCGTTTAAATTGTGCGTCAATGGCAAGTATTCAAAGGCACCATCAAAAACGTGATTTGACGCAGAGGCCTGGGTAAACAAGGTCGTCGGGACCGATCGCAAATTTCAGCAATCTGATTACGCCATTCTAACCGAAAAAAAAACTCTGCTCTCAGGCCGTGCTATCCGTTTGATTTGTGCGTCCACGCACGTTGCAAAAGTAACCGTCAAAACCGCACATTTGAAGCGAAGGCCCCAGTAAACAAGGCCAGCGGGACCCAGTGACTCACAATTAAATCCGAGCACCCTGAAAAACTTAAACTGTGCTTATGAACCGTCTAGGCAATAAAAACTGTGCTCGTCCCTTTCGGGGCTGTAACAACGCGTTCATGTGGGTTTTGCCAACTACACGAATTTCACAAATCGCGAATTTCAACAATCCGATTACGCCATTCTGACCGGAAACAACTGTGATTTCAGGCCGTGCTATCCATTTAAATTGTGCGTCAATTAAATCCGAGCACGCCGAGCAAACTGTGCTTTTGTATGGACCTCTTCTTATTCGTATCATCTTTCTCTGGTATTGCAGTTCATCGTAATCGGGCGATGCGTGGCAGAAACTCATGGGTTTCCAACTAAGGATGTGCACTTTATGCTTTCGCATAATCGCATAATTTTCGAAACTTCACTGAAATGGACGGGGAATCAACTGGTTAGCTCTGTTGTCACCCCTCGATCCAAATCCGAAGAGCATCGAAAACGCATAATTTCTCAAAATCGCAGCATGGAGGCATTTTCGCATAATTTGAGCATAATTGCAAGGAAAAGGGTTGTATTAAAAACGGTTGTATTTTGCAATTGGTTTTAATATTTTGCGCATTTTACCGCACATTTTGATCCGACAATTGAAATTGTCTTACCAATTTTGGCCTTCCTTTCATACCGCATACTTATATTAATGTAAATGTTTGCAATGTGTGAACGCAAAACGAATATAAAAGCATAATTTAGTAGGAAACGCAAAAAAGAACTTTTTAAGAAGCAGTAACATTAAGAAAGAAAACACCAAAAAGCATAAAAACGCATAATTGGGTAGAAAACGTGGCATAAAGAGAGCATATTTGGAAAATTTTAAAGCATAATCACCGCATAAAAGTGACATTTTTGAGAGCATAATTGGCAGTTTGAAAACGCATAAAGTGCATATCCTTATTTCCAACTGATGCTGTACGGGATTGTGATCCTGCAGACGTGGTGAGTGTTTAGGTCTCCCCTCAATGAAATAACGTGTCAATACATAAATGATAACAATGATAGCGCCTGCAACGTGTTTTGTTGTCAGCTATTGCTTTATTATTAATAACTTTGTTACTCATTTCTACTTCTTGATTTCAGTGTTGATGTTAACTATGCTGCATGGAGAGAGACGCCCAGCAGTGTGCCTATTACCATGTGTAAGTTCATTGAATTATTTATTTTCCTGACGTTACAACACTTGACTGAGCTTACTGTGATTGGCAAGGCACATGCTGTATAACCTATTTTAATTTTTTTTTGTTTGGTTTATACAGCTGCCCAGTTGCGCTGCTTTTTTTGTACGTTCTCAACGACTAACTTCACGGAACATCTCAGCCACCATTATCACCATCGTCACATTAATAGACACAGATTTTACTGTGGCTATTACCCTGACTGCCGAAGTGTTTTATCTACAGAGCGTCTGCTCAGACTCCACACTCTTCGTGTCCATCACCTCAAAGTCAGGAATTCACAACCTTCAGCTTCAACACCAGCACCAAATAATTTTGGTAAATACCTTTGTTCTGTGTTAACGTGCAGAAAGGAGTTTGAGTGTTTTCCTGAACTGCTAAAACATTTGAAGACTCATATACGCATGAAAGTTTTTGTCAAGTGCCCTCATCATCCATGCTCTAAAGAATATAACCATCTCGGTTCATTCACTGGTCATCTATCTAAAAAACATCGTGCTAAACCATCTGTCACTCCTGCGGTTGAAGCAGGAGCAGTTGAGAATAATTTTAGTAATGAAGAGGAAGATTTGTTCTCAGAATCTACTGTTACTGACACTGATCCCCTGTTTGAAGATCAAAATGAAAATGAAGATGAAGATGATTGCCTTATGAAGAGTTTTGCTCAGTTCTGTATGAAGTTGGAATTCCATTTCCTTGTACCTGAAAAGACTGTTCAATTTTCAGTTGATGAAATATTTAAGATACAATCTCAGAGCAAAGAGTTTTATCGAAGTGAGTTAATGCAGACTTTGCAGTCAGAAAACATCTCGATTGACAAAGTAAATCGCATTTTTAAGTATGCATTTGCTAATGACCCATTTACAAAGCAGTATGATCAAAATTGGAAGACTCCTCATAAACGTAAAAACTTCTATAAGAAGGCATTTCATTTTGTCAATCCTGAAAAAATTGAATATGTCAAGACTATTACCAAGAAAGGCATTACCAGCAATGTTAAAACATTCTTTTATTATGTGGATATTGAAAAGACTCTTCAATATTCATTCACTAAAGATAAGTCCTTAAACTTGGATTTAAAACCACCTCTATCAAGAACTGATGGGTTGTTGACTGACGTCACTGATGGGAAAAGCTTTTAAAGATAACACATTTTTCCAAGAAAATCCCGTGTGTATCAAGATAATAATCTATCAAGATGGAGTTGAAATTGTCAATGCAATTGGCTCGGCCAAACGTATCCACAAACTATTAGCTATTTATCTTTCTATCTTGAACTTACCTGACCATCTTCGGTCACACATTAACTCTATCAAGTTAGTGGCTCTAGGTAAGGAAAAACATTTTGATCATCAAATTGTTTCTTGAAGAATTGTTAAAGATCTAAAATTATCCGCTTCGCTCCACCGGCAACTCTGTTCGGCAGGGAGCGGGCCAAGCTTGGCCTGCCGACGGCGTTTGGGACGGGCCTTCGGCCCGTCCCTTCTGAATTTTTATGGTGTAATACATCTTCTATCCGAAAACGGGCCTTCGGCCCGTTGGAGTGACGGCTCACGTTAGGCCATCTTTTTGCCAGGTACCTTTTCTGTCCACTTCGTAATCAAAACTCAACAAACGAAGTATTCTTTTCATACGCTGAACATCTTTGGCTGTGTGTGCCGTAGTTTGTAGAATACATGCAAGTTATGCCAAATCCCTTATAAGTTATTGATGTTAGCTTATGAATCAAATAACACACCTATGAAAAGATACATTAGACTAGCCCTAGAAGAAGTTATAAATATACCTCCAGACATACTCTGATTGACTCCGAACGTGTTCAAACAACAAATAAATGTTTTGTTTTTTTTTGTTTTTTTTTTTTTGCTATTTTGCATGGAAGTCTACACGTTTTATTAATGATGTCCCACCATAAAATAAGCCCACTCTTCTGCTTAGAAGAAAATTTTGAACCGACGGCATACTTCTCA
>NW_026267375.1:184314-186059 GCF_000697945.3 Frankliniella occidentalis | reverse complement strand
TAAAAAGAGATGGTCATATTAATAAAGATTCAACTTTCAGGGAGCATGTGTTTGTACCAGTGTGCGCATGAACAATAAAATGAACTGTCCCTCAGAACTTTTGGCGTTATCACAACTAGATGTCTGTGATGACCTCGTATATTAATGTTATTGGCACTTACATCAGGAAAATGCCTTAATCAGCAAATACACACTTGAGGTTAAACCCACAAGTATACTAAGCATTCCTCACAACTTAACATTTGCAGTCACCGCCAACTCCCAGCACAACAGCAACTTCAAGAGGACCTGTTGCAGTTCTCCGAAACCAAAAAATGTCACCTCCAGTCTTGCGCTGAAATGTCAGGGGAACATCCCTGAAGGTAAATTTGACTGGGGTTTCCACAAAACAACCACACAACCAAAGATTTGTGGAGGCCATTCCTGAAGGGATTACAAAAACTATAAATTATTGTGCTTGACTGGTGGTTCAGATTGGCCATACAACATACAATTTCACAGAATCAGGCTCTACATGAAACAACATAACGATGCTTACCGCTATGTAGCTGGAGCAATTGTGAGGTACCAAGCCGAGCCGATCACGGGACCAGACAGACACACCAAGATTGCAATTTCTAAGTTCTAATAATGTCATCATGGTCCTTTATAACCTCGTTACCTTTAGTTTGAGCCAAACATATGAACACCGAAGGTGCCAACCACTGCCGAAACAGCAACAAAAAAAGATCGAGTGCTCCGATTTCCGAAATACATCTAAGAAAACATTGAAACAGCAAACAAGCTTAACTACACACGCAAACATCATTAAAAAAATTGTAGTGTTCTGTGTTCGCCAATCAGCTGATCAGCTGTAAGCAATTCGAGTTCAAGAGAGGGGGAGTGCGGTGCGGAGTGTGGTGGTGGTGGACGTGTGGTGTGGTAGTGGTAGCGGTAAAGTGACGTCTGAACTTTTTGCCGGTTGTACAAATACTCGAGTAAAATGATTCCCGTTACCATTGTGCAGGAATGTGTGATCTGTGCTCATCTGAACTTCTCTGGATTTAATCTCGCAACTGCATTTGAGGTAACACTTCAATTTCCATGCAAATGTTGGGATTCACGCCTGTACCATGGGCCTCCTAACCTCGCACCTAGTGCCAATCCATGGGTTAACATAGAGTTAATTGCATTTGGAGCTGTTCCTTTCATCGTGAATTTACTCTTTATTTATTTTCGAAGTGCCGCAGTGATAGGATCATACTTCTCGTGATGTTTATCGTGAGAAACACTTGTAAAGTAGAAGCCTAGCCTTGGCCTAGCCTTGGCCTAGCCTTGGCCTAGCCTTGGCCTAGCCTAGGCCTCTCCTGCCCTGGCCTTTTGTCATCATCTTAATGACCCTAGAGGAGAGCAAGAGATGAACTATCACGTCCTGGCAGTTGTAATGTTTACCATGTTCATTTTCTAGAAGTTTCATGTTTTACATTTCTGTTTTTAGCCATGGCGAAGTTTGTTGTGAAGGGACTAACCGGTGACCGCTCCCAGAAAGTGTTTATTTGTGCGGGGGCTTTCCTGGAATTAAGAGAAGTAGTGGAGGCAGGATAGTACAATTTCTGATTTCGCACTGCACTTTTGCGTAGAAGCATGAAACTTTGCACACTTGTACATTGGTACCTAAGGATCGATTTTTCAAGTGGAGGCAATCGATTTGTCCCTTAGGATTCAAAATGGCGGCCATTTTCCAAAATGGCGGTTGAATGACCACT
>NW_026267375.1:182640-184264 GCF_000697945.3 Frankliniella occidentalis | reverse complement strand
CTTCCAGTAAATGTTATTAAATTTAAAAGAGAAATTTTTCAATAGTGGCAAATCTTGCATTTGGGTGGACCGTAGATTTCTTGTACGGTATCGTCATAATCTTTGCAATTGTTGAGCCTTGTTGTCTAGAACAACACGTAGGTCGCGGTCAAACTGATCATTTGGAACTCGACCCTCCGACCCTTGTACACTCAAACCAGCAGTTTGCATGGAGCAGGGTTGCTGTCAAAACACAAATTTAGAATGTTGAATAGAAAATAAGTTTGTCCATGAATGTTGCTCTCTCGTGTTGATGTAGGGACCATTCCGCGTAGTAGTTAGAGGCGTGGAACACTGCCCACCCGGTTTGGAAGAGGATCCTTCTCCGATCTCTTGGGAACACTACAGTGTACGTGACCGTCATAAGCCAGATATCTGGACGTTTTGGGGAAATTTTACCCACAACTTCGTTTGGGACGACACTTACCATGTAAGCTACGAAATATAACAATAACCGTTTGAACGAAGTCGAGGTCAAATCCATGTTTTTGACCTTCAACAAGCTAGGCCGCTTTTCCATCAACCATCGTTGCCAGCTTCGTGTTTCACTACGAAAGCAAATTGGTTGGGCCGGAAGCGGCCTAGCCTGTCGTGCCGATGGCGTTCTTGCCGCGCCTCCCGCCTTCGGTCCAACAAATTTGCAACCACTGCAACTCAGAAGGAGACACATTTGTGTTCATTTGTATCGACGCATCGAGGAAGGCAGTTTGTCCTTTTTGTCACCTTTTTTTCCGGCAACACATTGTTTTCAGCGACCAATTAGCTGCCCATAGGCACCTTTTTGGGTGACGCACGGAGCTTCTGATGACAAGATTGTCACCAAAAACGGTGAAACATAGCCTACGTGTGTCACCGATAAAAGACAGACATTAATTTGTCGCCGCGGCAACACGTGTTTCCAAATAGTTCTGTCATATCAGATGAATGAATGATTGCTGTAACGATAAACCACCGTGACTGCATCCAGCTTTAAAGCATTGGAAGCCTACTTGCTTGTCCGCGAGAAACAGCACACCTCTATTAGACACACGCAATACACGGTAAAAACAATGCTTCTTTTTTAGGAAGAAGGGAAAACTTTGAGGAACTACCCTAGTTTGACGAAAACTCACATTGCGAGGAAGTCTCATCATTCCAGCGCGCTAGCTGCGCTTTTCGGTTTGTTTGGATCGCGTTGCCAGGCGACGCGCCGCTGGGCTTCAAAGGGGTCATCAAGTGGCCGCAAGCAGATCCCCGTAATAAATTTCGGCACATCTTACAGGAAAATTTTCCGCGTTATGAGCCGTAAAATTACAAAACGTGAACGTAAATTTACAAGGATTTCCTATCGACTTAAAATTCAATGACGCGTAAGAATGAGCAGTTGTAAAATTATAACATATTTAGTAAATTTGAATAACAAAATAATTTGTAAATCTACAGAAACCTCTTTTTCAGTGATCGGATTCTTTCGAGCGGGATAAGCGCACCTGGCGTAGTTAGGTAGTTAATTTGTGATGAACTTTAAGGTAAAAAAGTTCGTCTGCACAACGCAAGTTCATGTCCCCTACTGCTCATAGCACTGAAAAAAAAAGTGTCTTACTTG
>NW_026267375.1:180332-182390 GCF_000697945.3 Frankliniella occidentalis | reverse complement strand
AGGTGGTTCAGGGATAAGGTGCTCTGAGTCCGCTTGGTTACCGTCACGCAGGACGGGCGATTCGCGACAACAGCTAGGCTGCAAGACGGTGCCGGGCCGTATGCCTATGGCGTGACCTTTAAACCAGGGGGCGGCAACGAGGCGCTTCGGAGTGACCCCATGCGGTAGCGAGGCCCAGCCCCCCACCACCGGCCTCGGCACGCCGCGGCCGGAGCCGGGCGAGCCGCGCCTGACTGCAGCGCTTCAGTAAATTCAACCATATGCTATCAAAACGTCTGAAAAACTGTGACAACGAGTTATGAATCGAAAGGGGAGGAGTTAAGCTTAAAACGCATGTTTGTAGGTTCATAGTTAAACCCCTAGTTTTAAACATGTTGTTTCTGGTTTATTTATTTTTTGAGTTAAAACGATTCTATTAATGAAAACTGGGTTGGTATTATGTATGTAGGCTCCCGTTTAAACAAATCAAACAGAAAAACTAGTTCTGTAAACTGTGGGTTTGTGAAGAATCAACAACTTTTCATACGTGAGTCATTTGTCCCAACTATAACTTAACGCCCAGATTTCAGAAGCCAGGGTCGTAATAAAACCATTCCGTTGCTTTCAAAATGTTTGCTAGACATGTCATTTTGGGCTGAACCAATGACAACAGCAGAATCTTATTTAAAACAAGATAAGAGTTCTGGTGCGTATTTAAAAAAAAAATCAAATCTACAATCTGGTTCAAAATTATTTTCTTCATCTAAAATAATCACTTTCTACAATTTTCATTGGTTTAACCAAAAATGACTTGTCTAATAAATATTTAGAAAGAAACGGAAAGGTTTTATCATTATTATGGCTTCAGAAACGTTGCGCGTTAAATCATAACTGGGATAAATGACAAGTCGGTAAAGTTGTCGTTTCTTCACAAACCCAAAGTTTACGGAACTTTTGTTTTGTTTGACTCTTTTCTTAAAGAGGAACCCATTTACTGGATGCCTACCCAGTTTTCATCAACTGAATCGGTTTAACTCTAAAACATAACTAGAAACAACATGTTTAAAACTAGGAGCTCAACTTTGATGTAAGGGCTTAAGTGGTCAACTTATATCAATCTTAAGCAATTGTTGAGCACCTGGAGTGTGTCCCCAGAACTTCTGGATTACAAGAATAACCTGTTACACTTTATAGTATCTTATAATACCTTATAATACTGGCTATAATACCATAATATTTATAATATCCTGTAATATTATGGTATTATAGCCAGTATTATAATACCTTATAATACTGGCTATAATACCATAATATTTATAATATCCTGTAATATTCTTTAATACTTATAATATTCTATAATGCCTATAATATTCTATAATACTTTTATAGTACCTATAATATATAGTACTCCGTACACGGCTCAGGCGAGTCGGCCACCCCTCGGTTAACCCTTTCTATTCCGATGATGGCTCCCTTCAAAAGCTTATGATCTGTACGGTCCGCGTCTAGAATTCTAGAATGTTAACATTTCAACTGTACCATCTTAAACATATTGTCCGTTAGCTTTTGTTGCAAGCACATTAACAATAGTCAATTTTCTAGTTTGCCAGCTAAAATGTATCGTCTGCACTGAAAATCACTTTATGTAACATAGTACAAAGCTATTTGTTACGTTCGTGTGCGTGTGTAACATCAGTTATACAATTTCTTTTACCGAACAGTTTTATAAAAATTACTTGCAGTAACAGGTGTTACACAGATACTTTGTATAACAAAATTATTCTTGTTGATTGTAGGTAACTATACAGCTATGCGTCCCGAGCATAATTGTCAGTGTAACAGCTGTTACACTTTTTAGTTTATGGAACATTTGTTACGTATACCACTTTGTGTAACAACTGTAACGTAAAATTATGAATGTAACAACTGTTATACACACACATACCGACCCCTGAAAACTAAAAGGTCGGGTTTGAGAGGGTCCGCGTATAAGGTCGTACCTCGGAGCGGTTGCGTATAGTGTCGGATCTCGCCAGCGTCCCAGAGAATGGTCGTAAGTCTATTTTTTGTCGATTTTGC
>NW_026267375.1:173528-180282 GCF_000697945.3 Frankliniella occidentalis | reverse complement strand
TACGATTGGCGTCGCTACTCCATGCAAGCAGGTCTCCCAGTGAATATGAATGTTTCCGTCATCAGCGGGATGGACGATATGGGCGGATATGGGATATCGAGGGGAGAGACAAAAATACACCTCACAGCACTAGGTTCAGAGGTTTAATAACGATGCTTCTTGACTTTCGTGCACTTAGATTATGTTTAAATGCTACAAATTAAGAGTGTCAATACCGAGATATTCATAACATTTGGTACATATTTGCAAATGGCGAAGGAGTGTGAACAACCAACTCCGACCTACAATTAAGATGTATTAGTTTAACACTATATCTTCTATATGATTCATACTCAAAAAATCTGTCAATTTTATCATACAACTTTTACAATCTTAATGTTCCAGTCAAATGCGAGTGAGTAAAGTATCTCGTGTACTTGATTAATTGCCACCATTTTCTAGTCTAGTTATAATCAGAAGAATTAATGACAATGAAGTCAAATAATTGTAAAGATCATCTGTGCTTGACTGTTTCTCTATCAACAAGTTGAATCAGTCACCTCTGCAAAGTGTCAAGGGCTTCAATATTGATCAGCATTTCCATAACACACTTGATGTCACAACTTAAAGAACCATTTGTTTTGCTTACTTTCACTCCCATACATCATATGTATGTGGCATCAGGTGTCCAGCAAACAAAATAACTACCATTTGAATCAGTACAATACAAAAAAGGGTATTCAAGACAAATCAAGGCTTACCCAGCCTTTTCCCTTCAAGTAATTTGTCCCCTAAAACTAGAATCACCCCCCTTGAAAGCGTCTTCAAAATTTGATCAGCCTCAATAATCTACAACCAAATGTATTCAAATAAGCTTTTAACATATGATATTGTCCAAAACTGCAGCATCCATTTTTAAAATACTCGATTCACCAAGAACATAATAATGTCCCCCTTATCGGATCCACCAAATATGGTCTCAGTAGAGTAGTGTCTACAACCAGAGTTGCCTCCTATACAGCAGCCTGCCAGAAGCCATAAAAAACCATCGCTTTCTTAAGCAAAAAAACTTGCTAAGTGTTATTTCAGCCGTATACATCAACCTTCTAATTGTGTGTGTACAAACTCTTTATATTTATAATTTAAAGAAACCGTATTACTCGTTCTTTACTTCCCCTTACTTTATATACCGTGAGGTGAAAAGAACGAGTATTGTCCTTGGTGTGGTATAATTTAGAAACATCTATTCATCTCTGTGACTAAGGAGCTTACAAGTATGAATGAATGCTTATTCTACTCAGGGAATCAGCCCTGATATTCCATAATAGAGGTTTTTTTCAGTTACCAGTCAAAAATTTTACTGCCTAGTAAAAATTTCTAAGTGTTTTTAGAGCTATGAGCTATGTGGTAGTGACTGTGAATGCACCATTATTTCATTATACTGAGTTACTAAATTACTCGTATGTATGGCATACACACTTATTTTGTTACTAGATGATTTTTTCTACAAAATTAACTTTTTGCAAAACACCCTTGTAAGATAATAAGATACACTTTGCAAACACCCAAATCAAAAGTATCTTCCAAGTTTGATAAATTGTTGCTAAATGTTTCACTACAACTTTACTAACTTTTAATAGATGTTTGTATGTTGTCACACATCACTGAAAACACATCATATATTCAGGGTTAGTGTAAAGAACGAGTTTATCTTTTTAACAGCAAATTAATTTGATGTTTCCTGTGCTCCTTGTTTATTTTTTATTTGGTGCATTGTTTGACCCAAAATCACTGTTGTAAAGCTAGATCCAATACAAGACCTCTAGTCCATAACACAAGTATACATCAATAAATAAGTAGCCCTACCACAGACTACGGAACCAATTAAAATTGGCTGTCAGTGCCTTTTGTTTTGGCTATCTGATCCCTGATAGGTATTAAATAATATTGGTACTGTTGGAATTGGACTTAGGTAGGGGTGTCAGCACACTATATGTAGAAAATCACAGGTTTTTTCCTAGTCACTCAAGTAGAGGACACACACAACAACACTCCAATATACACAATTAGTTCCCAGCCCCGGGAAGGGGTTGTGAGTGGGAGGGCGGGCCTTGCAGGTACTCAATGAATCTCAATAGGGCAGACCCAAGATAGATAACAAAAGTGTAAGACTTGGCAACCTGAGACAAAAGTTGAATGGATAACAGGACAAGAGCAAGAGATACAGAGAATTGTGAAACTCAATTAGCAGCCGACTATTCTAGTGAGCAATGACCTATCATCAAAATTAAATCAAATGGACATGAAGTGGTCAGAATTTCGTCTAAACTGGGACATTTTTGCATCAAAATTTGTGTGTTGACGATAGCTTGAAATCTAATTCATTTGATGTTAGCTGTGTGTGTTCATGTTCTTTCAAATTAACAATTGTTTGAATTGCATACATCATACAGGGGTCGTAGATTCTCTGTTGTAACAGCTGTTATAGTTTTAGGGGAATTAAGTCACTTGTGCAAATTTTGAATCATGAGCAGAAGTAGGCGAAACTCGAGGCAATGCGCGCTTTATTCTGTGAAATTCTGAATTTCCATTTTTTCACTCTGTTTGCGTTGACATAACCTTCTGCAGCTGCCGTTGTTGCATTTGGGCACTCACTTACCCGATAGTGTGAAGAATGAGGCATGCTCTCATCTCCAACAATGAAGGAACCAATCTGACGGTGCGGCGGCAAGGTGTGACAAGTTGACAGTAAATTTTAAGTGGAGGATATAGAAACTAGATTTGGTTGGACGGAGCCAATAGTTAAGTGTGTATATACCTGTGTTTGTTTTGTTTTCATACTCGTAGTATAGTCCGAGGGAGTCCGCGGACACGGCACGGTGCTGGCTAACGGAGTGTATCGGAAATCGGAATAGGCCCCGGGAGAAGAAAACAGGAATCCCGACCGGAACCAGTATCTTTATCCTGCTACATCGTCGCGAGAAAATTTGCAATACTGCTATAAATAATTATTAAAAACATTCTGGATGGTACCTTTATCCTTGCGTGATTTTTTAGAACTGTTTCCGGTCGGGATTCTTGTTTTCTTCTCTTTGAGCCGAGACCGAATAGGGTCTATTTTCGAAGGTGCCAAAGATTAAACACGAAAAACCTGTCAAAAAATAAGCAGTGAAATTCGCGTAATTTTTTATTTTACAAACTGGCGGTGTAATGGTGCAATTGAGATTTTTTTACGATTTTGTCGGGTGGTGTAACTGGTGCTCGTGGCTCTAACTGGCGGTTGGGAGTGGAACTAAGAGCCGGCGGAGGCGGAAGTGTGGCCTGGTCGACCTAGGCTCTAGGCTGCGTCGGTCATTTCACTTCGTCAGGCTCCTTGCTGTACGCAGCAGATCTGGTGAGTAATTGTGGTCTGAGCTCATTTCATGAGTATCTGGTCAGGCCCATCATTTGTCGTCCAATCTCGCACCCAACCGCGATTTGCGTTAGTGAATTTGTTTGTATAACCTAGCAGTCCTTGAACTTAAGTATTGTGGTCGAGTGTTTTTTTGTACATGGCTTTCTTGGGAGTTGATGAATGGCCTTCGTCATTATGCTGTATTATTTCTAAATGCGCGTAAACGATTCATAGTCACTGTTTTTCGAGGTTGAAGCACAACGCATGTGAAATGTATCAATGTAGTCGTCGCTAGCAACAGCGGTGCGAATACTCTGACTCCATTTGACTGTCTCCACCTTGCTTACCCCCCGGGGGCCCTTCCCTCCTCGTCTCAACCTCCCGACTATTTTCGTCACTGAAGCTCTTGAATGTCTGATTATTGCACACGATTATTTCTTTGTCTCTATTCTCTTTCCTATTTCTTCAGGTACTTCATGCTCATTTGAGGCATTCATCTAAGTCAGCACGAATGCTCGCGGCAGGGCGGTTGGTGAGATGGGCCCTGCCAATCCCTGTCCTATGTCATGTGTTGCCACTTGAGGCAGATGGGGTTGGCCTGTGTTAGAGGGTTATCCCAAAGTCTTACCCTGTGGTGGTGATGGCTTTATTCCTGTGGTGAGTTTATTCTCAAGCTTGAGTGCAATCGAAACTCGTTTTCTTCCAATTGTTAACTCCCTTTATTCCTTTTCTGACAGCTGTAATCTCCTATAAGGTTTCACATTCATTTTTGTATGGAAGTGTGGCCATGTTGAGCATTACATCTGCTTTGTTATAAGCTTTAATTTGTGTCTTTACTTCAGTTGTTTGTTTTCAGTTCCATCAATCTCATATAAAGCACTCTCGTAAGTCCACACGAGTGCCTGGGGCAGGGCTATGGGTGAGTTGGGCCCTGCCCCGTAATGTCTGTCCTATGCGAAGCCTACTATCTCCTTGCCTTTTTTTTGGCTTGAGGGGTGAGGCCATGGAGAGGGATGCCTCGCTCCCAGGCTAGTGTTATTGTTATTCTTTTGGTGAGCATTTGAGCATTACATCTGCTTTGTTATAAGCTTTAATTTGTGTCTTTACTTCAGTTGTTTGTTTTCAGTTCCATCAATCTCATATAAAGCATTCATGTAAGTCAGCACGAATGCTTGGGGCAGGGCTGTGGGTTGACTTTGGCCCTGCCCCATAATGCCTGTCCTATGCGAAGCCAACTATCTCCTTACCTTTTTTTTTTTTGGCTTGAGGGGTGAGGGGGGCGGCGGTGGTTGAGGCCATGTGTTAGCCCCACCCTGTGTTAAAGTCCACACGTTGAGAATGGTGAGGTGAAAGAGCGTGAATGCAAATGGTGCATATTTTAGTTTTTGTTTCTAACTTGTCTTTTCTTTTTGAAGCACTGTCAGACCTTTATAAATCAGATCATCACCTGCACACTTATGTTGTTTAATGGGGCTTTGTGTAGAATGTTTTACACCTAGGCTTGTGTTGACAGTCTCTTTTTGGTGAGTAGTTGAATCTTTCCTTTCTGACTAGTTGCTTCCATAGCTTTGTTTTGTTTGTAATGTTGCTATTGTGGATTCCACTTTCTTTTTAGATCTACTTTTTTCATTCCACATCTGTGTTCAAACCATCACTTAGCAATGTGAGCAAGGATCAGGAGAAAGGGCGAGGGAGAAATTCACTGATCTTGAGGATTGTAAGTGGTTGTATTTATCAACACAGAACATAGGTAGTCATCTACTAAACAAGCAGCAATTATACTTTCTTTACTTAGGTAGGTCCTTTGCATTGCTCAACTCTTTCGGCATTTGCTGCACTTAATCTTTTCAGAAATTCCCCAACCATCAGATTGAATATAGTGCTTTCTTTTTCTCTCTAGACTGCTGCCCATGTTTCTCTAAATCTGAGTTAAAAAGAGCAGTGACTTGTGACTTGCTACTGATTTTCCTCATGAAGCCGTCTCTTGATCAGTTTGGGTGGTTGAATGTAGTCCACCCTAAGATTATACCGTGCTTCCACTTGGCAGCTTATGTAAGTACTTTCCAAGTCAGTTTCTGCAAAGCATGATTTGGCACTAAACTGTTCCAGTGTATTCCTTTAACTAATTACTTTTGTTTTTACTTCAGGTCCACTGCACTGTGGACTCCGCTTTTCTTCAGCTTGTGTGTAGGCTTTGCTACTTTGAGTGTGTTATACCTGGCCTGGGGGTGAGGCAGGGACTGAAAAGATGCTCTTGTGCTCTATAGGAGTTTGCAGTACATTAGCTCAACACACCATGTAAGTATACTTCTTTTTACGCACTTAAATTTATTTACTGTTGACAAGTGTTGCAATATCTAGTTGTTGTTCTTCCTCTTGGACTGTTTGTGGCCCCCGTTCCTATACAACAAATCTGAGAGGGCTTCAGGGTAATGTTTTCTTGTTAGTCTCAAGTCTGTTTAATGTGCTGAGTCAAGCCTACTCTCTTACAGGTATTACTGCTGTGTTTGCTCTACACCGTGCATGTCTGGGAGTGTGGAGTTGCCAGCCTGCTTTATATGGGCTTGATGGAGGACCTTTATTGTGATGTCCACAACTGCAGGATACTCTTGATCCCTATCTTGCTCTCAAAGTAACCCCGGGACGTTGTACTGCTGTAAGGTGAGTTTGTTTTTATGAATTTATTACCATTTGGTTAAGTTTGAAGTTGAGACAGTAAGACTTGAGGATGTATTGTCTTGTGGTTGTGACATGAATCCCTCTCTGTGCAATATGCTAGGTCTTGTGCTCAAGTGTGACCTGACATTTATGTTGCATTTTTTGTTTTAGGCTTTGGTGCTGTGAATGCGTAATACCTGGCCTGGGGGTGAGGCAGGGAATGAGAAGATGCTCGTATGCTTTATAGGAGCTAAACAGAAATTCAATTCATTGAAGGAAGTCAGGCTGGTAGCCATTTATATCACTTTGACTTCTGTTATGTTCATTCAAACTCCCCCGAGTCACAGAAATTACTGCGATGTCAGAAGGGGAGATTAACTGGAGTTCATGGGTGGGACCTTTTGCAAGTGTCCCAAGAAATCAAAAACGTGCCAGCTATTTTTCATCAGTATTACATGGCCTCATGCAGCCACAAACAACATGTAAGTAATTTTATTTTTCTGCAAATGACTTAATGTTCCTAGTTTCAAACAAGGGTAAAAATATCTAATTTGTGTTCATCCCTTTAGACTATTGTTGTGGCCAGAATATTATTGCAAAGGAAATCTGAGAGGGCGTACTTTAAGCTCTTTAACTTTCTCCGACAAGCAGTTCCCGGTTGGGACCCAGAAGTTCTCAATTACCTGTGATCATGAGAGGTTTGGTGAATGCCATTTCTGCCAT
>NW_026267375.1:171466-173105 GCF_000697945.3 Frankliniella occidentalis | reverse complement strand
GTGCGGCAGTTGTGCTTCTGACTCCGACGTTCCTGCCTCCTCCACCCTCACTCACTTCCGTCGTGACTGCGCTTGCGAGTAGTTGTGTCCACAGTTCACCCTTATTTCTGAAATTCCTGCTTCTTCAAGATGCCTGACCAGGGATCCCAAACGCACTCGTCGGGCTCGTCGGATGCTCCGTCCACCCCAGCTGTGGAGAACCCTGCTTCCAACCCATCCAACGAGACGCAACGGCGTCCAGTCGTCTCTGCGCCTCAGCACGCCATGGCAGCTCCCACCCCTTCGTCGGCGCTGTTTGGTTCTCCAGGCCCCTTCCCTTGGCAACATGCGACTCCAGGGCCCTCGTACAATGCTTCAGGACCGTCGTACAATGCTCCAGGACCCTCGTACAATCATTTCCCTCAGCAAGGGCAGGCTTCCAACGTACAGTATGCTGCCACTCATCAGTTTGGACCTCCTGGGACAAGCTCCCACAACCCGCCTACGTTCTTCGGTTACGGATCAGCTCAAGCGCAAATGACTTCCTGCAACTACGGGGGTGGTTCACCCTCTACTGCCACAAGTTCTTTAACCATGTCGCAGGCGACTCGTGGACGAAGCGGTATGCTTTTATCTTTTTAAAAAGTACATTTCCTTTCCTTGTTGTCTATCAACCTTATCTTTGGTTCTTTAGTCTGTTGTTCGGTGCGGTGCGCTTTTATCTTAGATTTTTTTTTATTATACTGATCTTAACCTGCCATGAGGCAATAGACCATTCGGCTAAGCCGAAAAAGAAAAAGAAAACGAAGAAGCAAAAATGTATTTTGGGACTTAACGTACCTTCTAACACAGCATTTTACAACTCTTTCACGTTCGAAATGGGTTTTTAAAGCAAATGTGATATTTTTAAGACAACAAATCACTCACAAATTGGCCCTATCAGCCCTAAATAATACCTTTGCTTCTCTTCTTTTTTGGCTCAGCGAAATGATCTATTATGAAGATTGAAACAAATATAAACAAACAGCTCTTCATATCTTGCTTGATCCCCTGATGGACTGGGGGACACTGAGTCTTGTATTAAAGCACAAGCACCTGTCAGAAATTTAACTTATTTTGTATTTCCCTTATTATTAGGTGTATCTTAATTTACGTCTAAATTTAAAGAAAATGTATTTGTGTTTGTTGCAGTTTTACCTTGGGCCATGCAGCCAGGGGATGCCACAGTCACAGGCCCACTGTCTGGACAAGCAGCTAAAAAGACTTTCCAAGAGGTGGAAGACCAGTGTGGCAACTGCTTCGTGCACAAGAAGGACCTCAGGATGCTATTGCCGTGTTCCCACATGCCAATCTGTATTGATTGCCTGAAGACTGCATCCAGGACACAGCACCATCTGCGATGCTACAATTGCAGGCAGCCTGTCACCGAAACAATTAGTGTGAGCAAAGTTTCTCCTAAATTTTAATGAATATTTTCAGTGTTAAAACTTCCCTTTGTCTCAGACTGTTTTTGTTCTATTGTTATTCATGTTGGTATATGGTTGATCTACTGCTCCAGCTTGTTCATTTTGCCATATGAGTCACATGACATGGTTTTGTATTCTTGTGCTCTTGTTGTGCTGCTATATGCTGTAGCTTTTGAGTTTAGACTGAATTCGCT
>NW_026267375.1:169315-171011 GCF_000697945.3 Frankliniella occidentalis | reverse complement strand
GGTAGGCAACACCTCCCTCAACACACACCGGCGTCAGCGGACTGCCTACCGCTCAGGGGCCTCAGCAAGAGCCATGGTGCGGGGCGCCTGCGATGATAGGCAACTTATCCTGCACAACGCACCGGCGTCAGCGGACTGCCTACCGGCCAGGGTGCCGCTCGGAAACGTTGTGAGCGCCGTAGTGCAGGCGCAGGGTGCCACGTAAAAAGAGACTAAGGGCAGTTGCAGTTGCAGTTAGAACGTCGTCGCGTGCAGACGTGCGCCGCGCCGCTCCGCGCGCTACCCGAGTTTTCGCTGCATCAGCACTCGCGTACCTATGGCTAGCTAGCCTAGCCCCACCCGACGGGACAAATCGCCTTACAGGCCCGGGGACAGTGCCTACCGTCCCACCTCCGGCCTGGGGGGCACCCCCCCCCCCTCGCGCAACTGACAGTGACAGTGACAGTGACAGTGATAGTGAAAGTGTCAGTGATACAGTGACTGTGTAGCATGTACCCGACCGTCCCGGATCCGGACACGGATCCAAATCTGGTCCTTACCATCCGCGACAGGATGGCGGCCCTCCAAAGCAACTCCAATCCTGGTCACCGCAGCGTGCGGACCGCTGAGGAGCTGAAAGCCCGACTCCACGCCGACAAGGCTCTACCGTGGAAACTACACGCCGACGAAACGCTCAGCACAGTGATCTGCAGCAGGTGCAAGACAATAGATTTTGTCGATCCAGCAAACTTCCAAACGGACAACGACTGCCACAAAAACGGAAGGTGCAGTGAGTACATCTTCAAACATAGCCATGAACTATCCGAAGCATGGTACAAAATGGAACAAGACAGGTACCTGTTTGCCCTGGCCGCGGCAGACCTATACCTGACTGTCTTCAACAGCACGAACAAGGTTGCTTGTTCCTCCTGCGAAACTGTCTACGTCTACGCCCCAGCTGACCTTGGCGCTGCCCATGAATTTCATTCGCACAAAGCAGGCAAGTCACCCCCCAAAGGCCCCCAACCCCTTCGGGTCTGGCCTATGGACAAACTCTGGGAGCAGGGCCCCCACAACTGTGGCTCCCAGCTCCACTTCCGCTGCGCATGGTGCAAACGAATTGCCACATGCGACCGGAAAAACCAAAAACCTGTCATTACGCACCACCTGACCGGGAACTGCCAGTGGGTGAATCCTCTCAACCCCCCCCTCCCGGCAGAAATCTGCATACAAACAGAAGCGCTGGCCCCTGAGACCAGACTGCCCGCCCACAACAGCAACGTCGTCTTCTTTCTAGCGCAAGCTAAGAAACTTATGCCTACCTGCACACCCGACTACATCCTGGACACCACTATTGGCAACCTCGGTGATGAAGATACCAAGATGCTCAAGATCGGAAAAGAGCTACAACTCGAAATTACACCGCATGCGCCCTTCTCCAAGCAGCTACACAAGATGGCTGCTGACCTAGTCAGAAAATACCCGGGCATCAGTCAAACTGACGGAGCAGCAACACCTTTCTCGGCGGTTCTTGCCAACATCGTTGGCGCGTCATCCCCGACGGGCTCCGCCGGGGCGCAAAACAGCACTGTCAGCGAAGAAAACAATAAGCGACAGCTCAGTCCAAACTCGCCGTCGGATCTCCTCTTCTGCCGGCCCACCCGCACGGTTCGAAGACGACTCAACAACGATGCTGGTCCCTCGGGCCTGGCCACAA
>NW_026267375.1:161996-165621 GCF_000697945.3 Frankliniella occidentalis | reverse complement strand
GGCGCCCGGCGCCTCCGGCTCAAGCACATCAGCCCCGACATCAGGGCGCACATCGTGAAGGCCGCCCACGGCCACGAGGAGCGGAGCTCACCCCGGGCTGGAGGCCCTGGCTTCCTGCGAGTCGCTCCAGACCTGTCCGTGAGCAGCCCCGCGGGTGAGCACCGGGGCTGCCGCCGCGGGGGGCCGCGCACCCGGCATGTCACAGCGCACACGGTTCAGGGATCGTGCGGGCGCGACGCCTGCGACGGCGCACATGGTCCTGGCCGCGCTGCGCCGGCGACACACTTTGCCGACGTCGAGGCGTCGATCGCGCCAAACAGTAGGGCCCGCGACCATCACGGCCACGAGGAGGAGAAGGGTCCACGCATCTCGGCCAGGTGTTTGAGGACATCGTTGAGAGCAGGCCTGACAGGACTACGCTGCCCCGCTCGCCGCCCTCAAGCCACGCCACTCGACAGAAAGGAGCCGCGGCGCGTTTCCTTAGCTTGCTGTGCTGGAGGTGTGTTGTCCTTCGTGTAGTGCAGCCTGTGCGCGGGTGACGTCGTCGAGCAACTCGGCCTACGCGCCCACTGCCACTCAGCTGCAGAGACTCGGCCTCGATCTGGTGCGCCATGGCAAGTTTGAAACTGTAGCAGGAGCAGTCCCTCAGTATCCCTCGCGCACGACGACGTCGAGAAGCCGGCGGCGGCCGACCTGTTCGCTGCCTTGACGGGACGGGACGGGACCTGGCACCGCAGGGCGCAGACTGCAGAGCCTCCTGCACACATCGCCGACCTTTGATGCATCGTCATAGTGGTGAAGAAGGCACGCCTTCAGTACCTGGGTCACGTGGTCTGCGGCTGGGCCCCACCCGCCACCGACGCCATGCTCCAGACCTCCCTGCACGCCAAGGGTAGCCGGCCCCGCGTCGGGGTTCACCGCCGCAGCCTCTTGAGTCGCAGGTGGAAGACCAGAAGATCTTTGCTGGGCTGGGCGTGCTGCATCACCATCAGAGATGTGTACGGGAGAAGCCACCCAAAGGAGGATGGAGATGGGACGAGCCTGCGCATCCTGTCCCCCGGGCCGGGCTGCGGCTGGGCCGAGCAGTGGGTTCATGGCACGGTGGTGGTGACGTGGACGTGGACACGTCGTCCGGACGCAGTCTCAGCTGGAGGTTCAGCAGGGCCGGCGCCATGTTAGGCGTGATGGCGTGAGCAGCTCACTTGATGAAGTTGAAGAGCGGGGCGGGTAGCGAGGGCATCGCGCGCAGCCGGCATGAAGGGCATGGCCACCTTTTGCTCGTTCTCGATGAACAGCTTCTCCACCTGGGATCGCCCGGACGCGAGGCAGCACCAGCTGCACGCCGACGTGCAGTTAAGCTTACGAAGGTTGGGCGTGCCGGCCAATAAGCGCACCGGCGAGGCGGAGGGCGACATGTAGCTCTAGCTCTCCATATCGACCACGACTGCTTTTCTGGGATTCATTCGGCAAATTACGGGAGCTATAGAGGGGGATGTTTTAGTGGGATTGGTATAGATTAGAATGGGATTGATATGGATAGGAACGGGATTGGGGGATTAGAATGGGATTGGGAGGGATTGGAGATTGGAGAGGGATTGTTTTTCAAGTGTACAGGGATTAGTCGAAGTCGTATACCCTCGCTCGGCCCGGGGTGCTGAGGGCTATTACCCCGCGGACCGTACCTAGGCACCAAAACAACAATGAGGGGGAATGCCCAGACTGGCTGGGCTGGCAGCCGCCGTCAGCACAACAGGACAGGGGTCGCAAGTCGCAGAGAACCTGCTCCCGCTCAACCGCTCCCTCCCTCACCCCACTCACCCCGTTCTAAGCAAGACTGACTTTGAGGGGTGAGGACACGAGGATTCGTCCCGAACGCAGTTCATAAGAAAGTTTGGGCCGAGGCCCACGCGGAGGTCTCTGCGCCAGCTCGTGCACTCCGGGCACCGGTTCCCTACCTTGCCTCGGCCTCGTCCTCGGCCGCGTCCTCGGCCTCGTCCTCGGCCGAGATCATGCTCCGCCTACGCATTTTTTAATACGCCGGTATGAACAAATTTGTGCGTATGTGGAGCACATACACACAGAACTCAGTAAGCTATGAATAAAAATGCTCATATAAGCTATTTTAGTGTGTGGCGAGCTGTTGCAAAAACTTCCGCGTGGGCGCGTCTGGGAATAGCCTCGGCCTAAACTTTTGTATGAACTGCATTGTGATATACCGAATTTACTTTGGCACAACCTAGGCCCCTCTCTGCGCCTCAGCTCCCGTGCCCCATGTCCGCCGGTCAAAGCCCTGCAGACCTACTGGAGGTGAGTTGCAGAATCGTAAACGACCCGGCATCGTCCCTGCCACTTTTGCATTGGCAGATGGGCTTCCCTACCAACTTTTAAACATTTTTACAGAAGGAAATAGTACGCCTTACTGATGAAAAGCTCCGAATCGAGACTTGGATATCGTTACTCGAGACGTGTGTGGGGTGTATCCGAAAGTCGGAAAGTAAGTGAACTACTAGTAAGCCCCCTTCGGGGGCGGGCAGAGCTCGCGGCACCCTGTGATGGCAGTTTGCATTAACATGTCATGGTCCGTTTGGTAATACAAAAATTTACTTTGAACATGTCGTTTCAATTAAGTTATTTGAACATCACTTATTATTTTTTCTCGTGACTTTATGCTTCCTACAGTTTGGTAGTTAGTAAACGTTTTGTGTACATACTGGATGTTTTACATGTCCTGAAAAACCCGTTAATGTTCGTCAATCATCTCCGCCGTTAAATTATCATGTTCATTTCCAAGAAACATAGAGTTGTTGCGAAAACGCGAGGGGCTTCAACTCTCTTTTAGAATGTACAACGTACACCATATTGCCAACATTGCCAGAAATTGGCCCTAGGCAACATTTGTACACGCATGCCGAGATTTGCTGCCTAGTTCGCAGGCGGAATGTACCAGCCTGTCGTGTTTTTTCTACTTTTGCCTATGTTGCTAGTAAATGTTTTGATGCTCGTTTGCACATTCGATGGCCCTTAGGAAAAGAGTGCGAAGTGCGAGCGGCCCATCCGAAAGAATCCGATGTGGTTGTGTACCAACACGGTAAAAACGATGTTTAATCTTTTGAGGGAAAAGTGAAAACTTTGACTAACTCCTCTATATTTTACGACAACTTCTCCGATCTCGCATCAGATTATGATGAGGAATCTTCTCAAAAACCCAGGCTAAAATAATCATTGCTAACCATAGTTATCTTGTTCACTAGGAGGATTACCAAGATTACCATGACCATACTACTTTGGTTAATCAACATTACACCATGGGAGACCATGGACTTTCATGTATGGCCTTCCCCATGGTTATTTTAGCCTGAGGAATGAGGGGAAATCCCACATTTTCAAGGAGTCTTCCACGAAACCTGAGAATTTTTCCTAAAACCAAGGGAGTTCCTCAAAGTTTTCCTTCTTCCCTCAAAAAGTGAGACATCGTTTTTTACCGTGAATGCAACAAAGTTCGATCTGCTTTTCGGAGCGTGACGACCGCTATGGCCCCTGCGGCCATATTGAGTATGCAATACCGCAACACTGCTGCGTATTCACAGTTACACCCGGTACTGTCAAAAATTCTTTGGATGACCGC
>NW_026267375.1:161027-161886 GCF_000697945.3 Frankliniella occidentalis | reverse complement strand
CAACACTGCTGCGTATTCACAGTTACACCCGGTACTGTCAAAAATTCTTTGGATGACCGCTGCCCCTGCGGCCATATTGAGTATGCAATCCCACAACACTGCTGCGTATTCACAGTTACACCCGGTACTGTCAAAAATTCTTTGGATGACCGCTGCCGCCATACAACTGAAAATTTCGCTACCCCCATCCTATCAAATGATAAACGGCGTTTAAAAGAGAAGGTCGTAGAAACCATCTAATAGTAAAGCTTGCAGGGATAAGTGTGACCATCATTACCCGGGCACACTGGCTTTGAGACCAGCCAGGCATGATCTTCCTTTACATCTGTACCATGGGCGTCAATGGCAACCTGGTCGTTGGCGTCCTACCGGTCGGTGAAGCCATCCCTGGCGAACCCCGTCGGTAGCCTGGCCCTGGCCGTCGGCGAGGCGCTCCTTATAATACCAGTCGGCGGCGCCTTCCGTGATCAGGACCACGTCGGCGTCCTGGCCGTCGGCGAGACCCTTCCTGGAGGACCCCTGTAATCAGGTCCACGTCGGTGTTCTGGCCGTCGGGGAGGTCCCCCCTAGAAGACCAGTCGGCGGCGCCCTCCGTCATCGGGACTACGTCGGCGTCCTGGCCGTCGGCGAGGCCCTTCCTCCTAAAGGACCCCCGTAATCAGGTCCACGTCGGTGTCCTCTGCCCAGGCAGGGCTCTTATTGGAGGACCACCTCGGCGTCCCTGCCCGTCAACGGCGTCCTGCCTATAAGATTGTTCTTATCCCAGCCGTCGACGGCGTCCTGCCCGTTGGCGGCGTCCTGAGCGACGGTCAGCAGGACCTGCTCCCGTGAGCGTTGCCTTGTGATCTGGCTCATATAT